>NC_139707.1:15039955-15050702 GCF_964188405.1 Protomyctophum parallelum
TCTTGCCCTGGAGTTATGTTCCATCATCTTTTTCATTTAAGAAACAATGCAAAGGTCAGAACTTTCCGCCGTCAGGGGGATGCCAAAAAAATAAAACCTATATGCATGCCTTCCTCACCTGTCTGCTGCTGTAGCTTTTATGTGGTCTCCCCCAAAAAGTTATTAACCGCATGACCACTAGCATCCCTCTTCTAGGGCATACATTCAGTGGAAATAGCACATGCACCTTCAAGCTCACAATGCGTTGCAATGTAACACATTGTAGACCCCTGGGGACTGCGGTCCCCCAGGGGTCAAAGTATAATATATAGGGTGTAATTATACAATAAACTACAGGTAGTTCAGACTGCTGCAAGGATATTGAGAGCTAAACTTTACCCCAGCACTCTTTGCGCCACACCGGCTATACCTGTGTGTTTTAGAATAGCCTATTTCTTTACAGTTTTTAGCACATTAAAACCAGGAAAGCATCTCTGTCATTTTTGGCAACATGCTGTAAGTTTTTCAGAAAATGTAGAACAGTGGTTTAGAACAGGGGTTCCCAAACTGTGGTGTGGGCACCCCCTGTGGTGCTCGAGCTACCTCTATGGGTTGCGTGACATGAAAAGGCTAATTGGTGGAGCTATGGTGTTATTTTAAATATATTAACATATTTGACAATATATCGCAAGTATATGCAGAATTGACCAGCTCAGTGGCATTGTGTTTAGTGTGTCCGCCCTGAGAATGGGAGGTCAGGGTTCGATCCCCGGCCGTATCATACCAAAGACTCAAAAAATGGGACCCAGTGCCTCCCTGCTTGACACTCAGCATCAAGGGTTGGATTGGGGTTAAGTCTCTGCGACATACTAGCCGTAGCGTCATGTCCAGGGGGTGTACTTGTACATCAAGCTGCCTCATGCTACAGAAACAGATAGGGTAGATAGGCTCCTACCCTATGGGCCTCATGGCTCGGCAAGGCTACTTACTGTACTACTTACTATATGCAGAATTATGCTGCTTATATGCCATATAAGTATGTGAATATGTGTAGCTTATTATGCAGGCGGCCAACTTTGAATAATATGTCATTTTATGATAAACATACATGTTGCATATAAAAATATGTTCATACATTTAGCTTTCCTTCTAGGGGGGTGCCCTCGGCTAGGTCCAGAGATAACAGGGGGTGCACTGCACGGCCAAAAGGTTTGGGAACCGCTGTTTTAGAACAATGGTTCTAAAATGTTTTAGTTTTTTGTTGAATAATTTCGTTTTTTTTTTTTTTTACACAAATCTTCTCTTCTGGGGGTCCCTGGCATAAAACATTTTGAGAAGAGGTTACGCGGCCAAATACATATAATTTGAGTTGTCCTTAATTGGCACGGAAATCTTTGAGAACTATTGATTTAGAAGGCATTTGTAAAATCATTTGAAAACCACTGTTTTGGCGGTTCTGAAAGTAAATCACAAGAGATCCAGTGAGGCGGCTTTCAGCTCCAATACTATATACTTTGGAACGGCCTTGATCATACTCAGCTCTGATCATGGCCACTAACCAGCCTCCTTTTTCTTACCTCCTCTTATGTGATATAATATTTACTCCAAGGTCTGGTGAGAATCAGCCCGCACTGCACCTGCACTGAGATGTGTGTCATGACTCATAACCAGGGCTCCTTCAACCCCCTAATCCCCCTCATGCGTATACTGTGGGTTTCTTGTAAAAACACTACATTCATATTCTTCGGGCCAAAACACCACTTTTCTGCAGGTCTCTGATGCCATGAATGTTAACATTAACCTTGGTGTCCCTAGTGGGCATGTCATATAGGTGATTATTGTAATTATTTAATCTAAGCTGCATGTTTAGAGACATATCGCAGATCGACATGACATATTGTGTGTCACATATTGTGTGTCATATTCATTCAAGACTGCATATGATGACAACGAGAGAGATAGAGAGAGAGAGATATTGAGTATCTATTTAAAGTTCTGTATAGTTGAGATATTGAGAGGGACAGATACATAAGAATTTGTGTGTGAGCATGTGCGTGTGTGTGTGTGTGTGTGTGTGTGTGTGTGTGTGTGTGTGTGTGTGTGTGTGTGTGTTGTGTGTGTGTGTGTGTGTGTGTGTGTGTGTGTGCGCGCGCGCACCAGTGTCATCAGGAACCTTTTGTCTCAGCGATCAATAGTTTAAATGGTCTGTTTGTGGTCAGGTGTTTCCATGGCACAATGGACGGGTGACATCACTCTGTGTGTGTGTGTGTGTGTGTGTGTGTGTGTGTGTGTGTGTGTGTGTGTGTGTGTGTGTGTGTGTGTGTGTGTGTGTGTGTGTGTGCGTGCGTGCGTGCGTGCGCGCGCGCGCGTGCGTGCGTGCGTGCGTGCGTGCGTGCGTGCGTGCGTGCGTGCGTGCGTGCGTGCGTGCGTGCGTGCGTGCGTGTGTGTGTGTGTGTGTGTGTGTGTGTGTGTGTGTGTGTGTGTGTGTGTGTGTGTGTGTGTGTGTGTGTGTGTGTGTGTGTGTGTGCGTGCGTGCGTGCGTGTGTGCGCGTGCGTGTGTGTGCATGCGGGGGGTATAAACAGTAAATCAATGGGAGCCAAGTGCTTATAAAAGAGGATATTAAGCCTTACTAGATTATACTGTGCTAAAAGCCTAGGGAAGCCAGGTATAGACCAATACCCTGCGTACATACACACACACACACACACACACACACACACACACACACACACACACACACACACACACACACACACACACACACACACGTGCAATGAGTGCATCTCTGGCTGATTAAGAATTGATCCCTGTGTGTGTGTGTGTGTGTGTGTGTGTGTGTTTGTGTGTGTGTGTGTGTGTGTGTGTGTGTGTGTGTGTGTGTGTGTGTGTGTGTGTGTGTGTGTGTGTGTGTGTGTGTGTGTGTGTGTGTGTGTGTGTGTGTGTGTGTGTGTGAGTGCGTGCATTTGTGCGTGCGTGAGTGCGTGCATTTGTGCGTGCGTGCGTGCGTGCGTGCATGCGTGCGTGCGGTTTGAATTGATGTGGATGTTGTATATTTGAGTTCTGTTTTACAGCTGGCATCAACACACTGTTATCTGGATTGTGTCTGAATGATTAGATTTGGCATTAAAAGGTGTGTCTGGTGAACATATTGAAATCCAATCTCACCTGGCCATGCTAAAGCACCCAGGAAATTACACTCTGTTAAGATGATGATGATGGTGATGATGATGATGATGATTATTGAGGGGCGCTAGCCCCTCCTATAAACAGCTATAGTGTAGATTCTGTCTTAACGCAAACATTAACTGCCATTGACAATGAATGGAGAATTTACGTCATATGTGTCTGTTCAGAGAGGTAGCGGGGAGACTGCATGGTTGTTGAGGGCCTTGTCGGTATCAGTATCTACTCTGTGTGTGACTAGGAGACTGCATGGTTGTTGAGGGCCTTGTAGGTATCAGTATCTACTCTGTGTGTGACTAGGAGACTGCATGGTTGTTGAGGGCCTTGTAGGTATCAGTATCTACTCTGTGTGTGACTAGGAGACTGCATGGTTGTTGAGGGCCTTGTCGGTATCAGTATCTACTCTGTGTGTGACTAGGAGACTGCATGGTTGTTGAGGGCCTTGTCGGTATCAGTATCTACTCTGTGTGTGACTAGGAGACTGCATGGTTGTTGAGGGCCTTATAGATATCAGTATCTACTCTGTGTGTGACTAGGAGACTGCATGGTTGTTGAGGGCCTTGTAGGTATCAGTATCTACTCTGTGTGTGACTAGGAGACTGCATGGTTGTTGAGGGCCTTGTAGGTATCAGTATACTCTGTGTGTGACTAGGAGACTGCATGGTTGTTGAGGGCCTTGTCGGTATCAGTATCTACTCTGTGTGTGACTAGGAGACTGCATGGTTGTTGAGGGCCTTGTCGGTATCAGTATCTACTCTGTGTGTGACTAGGAGACTGCATGGTTGTTGAGGGCCTTATAGATATCAGTATCTACTCTGTGTGTGACTAGGAGACTGCATGGTTGTTGAGGGCCTTGTAGGTATCAGTATCTACTCTGTGTGTGACTAGGAGACTGCATGGTTGTTGAGGGCCTTGTAGGTATCAGTATCTACTCTGTGTGTGACTAGGAGACTGCATGGTTGTTGAGGGCCTTGTCGGTATCAGTATCTACTCTGTGTGTGACTAGGAGACTGCATGGTTGTTGAGGGCCTTGTAGGTATCAGTATCTACTCTGTGTGTGACTAGGAGACTGCATGGTTGTTGAGGGCCTTGTAGGTATCAGTATCTACTCTGTGTGTGACTAGGAGACTGCATGGTTGTTGAGGGCCTTGTCGGTATCAGTATCTACTCTGTGTGTGACTAGGAGACTGCATGGTTGTTGAGGGCCTTGTCGGTATCAGTATCTACTCTGTGTGTGACTAGGAGACTGCATGGTTGTTGAGGGCCTTGTCGGTATCAGTATCTACTCTGTGTGTGACTAGGAGACTGCATGGTTGTTGAGGGCCTTGTCGGTATCAGTATCTACTCTGTGTGTGACTAGGAGACTGCATGGTTGTTGAGGGCCTTGTCGGTATCAGTATCTACTCTCTGTGTGACTGGGAGCCAGTGAAGGTCACAGAGGACTGGTGTGATGTCGTCCCTGATGTGGTCCCTGGTTCAGTCCTGGTGTCGGGTAGGACAAGGTTGAGAATATCAAAGTTATTTGAAGCTGACTCACGACCACATTACAATTACAATTTAGGCATTTAGCAGATGCTCTTAATCCAGAGCGATTCACAGTAAGCAAGAACAAAAACATGGTAATAATGAACTATGAATATATACTAGTATAGAATGTCTACATAAAATGCTATCTAAGTTACATAAATTGAGCCTTTCCATACGCCTGTAAGGTCATAGGGCAAGTGCTACAGGCTAAGATGCATGGAGTCTGAAGAGGTGGGTTTTCAGACTACGGCGGAAGATTGGGAGTGAGTCTGCAGTTCTGATTCCAATGGGAAGTGCCTTTATAGTTTTGGAGCCAGAAGGGTGAAGAGTTTGGGGCGTGTGGAGCGTTGTCCCGGCGTTTTTAATGAAGGTACCTCCAGCTTCCCTGCATTGGCTGATCAAAGCGCGCAGGAGGGTTAGTGTTTGATCAGACTTGCAAGATATGGGGGTGCCATACCTTTGGTTGCTTTGAATGCCATCATCAGCGTTTTGTACTCTGTGCGGGCAGCAACCGGTAGCCAATGGAGGGAGTGGAGAAGGGGGGAGACATTTTGGGTGGTTGAAGACCAGTTGCATCATTTTGGATCAATTGGAGAGGCTTGCCGGTACTTTGACATGACTGATGTCTGGATAAGGAGCTGGGCTGATATGACTCCTGGGTGGAGGATGGGACTAATTCGTCAAATGTTATAGAATGTAAACCTACAGGATCGGGTGACCGCTGTAATGTAGGAATGTGTGCTTTGAATGAGAACTGACTGTCCAGGACAACACCAAGGTTCACCATTAGACACACCATTACACACTTTATTGTCTTGTATTGTTATTGTATTTTGGACATTGTTGCCATTTTTCTATCAGGAGAGACATAAAACGCACATATTGTAGATATTATGTTTGGCTGCCGGTTCTCTCGACCCAGTTTTTCCCTCCAGACATACTGTAGTTTATTGTCTGTCTGTCCGTCCGTCTGTCCATCCGTCCGGAGCTCCTAAACTGCATGCTGCCGGTAAGCCACAGAAGTACCACCACTAATTATTTTTCACATGGGTTTCTCATTTTGCATCAAATGATTTGAGTCAAGTCAAAGGTGTCTGATGTCACTGGCCAGATGAAGTCTAAGATCCACATTGGGGACCTGCTGTTCCCATGTGGAACCCACATGATTCCATGGTGGTCGTAGACCAGATGTGTTTGCTCACATTTTGTTCACACCCCCTGATTGGTGGCCTGGTGGTGAGGAGTGATATGCGTAGCATATCCACTCAAGATGAACAAATGGATATTTTCTGCATGTAACCACACTGTGTAAAAACAGCAGCTAATCCGGAATAGCATCTCTCACACACCTACTGCAACTCATCTGTCGTATTTAAACTAATTTATGTACTGTACATATACTGTATACATATTTAACACATGTGCACATACACATTTCATCTTTTTATATTGGTGTTCATAAATGAATGAATTTTTATGCTTCAATATAATATAACAAATCGCGAAAATAGCAGGTCAATTTAAGCATAGCTCTTTTAGATTACCTTTTTGGGGGAAAAACTGATAATTTTGAAACGTTTTGCAGACCTATACACATGGATGATAATTAGAAGTAATATGGGTGCACTGCACACCTTCAATCATCTCTAAATTATTACTTACATTATTACTAATGTAGGCATCTGATCAATGGAGAAATCAAAGTAATTGCTTCACTACTAAATATGGATCATTGTGAGCCCAGATTAATCCACCTCTCTGATCTGTCCAGCATAGTGAGGCAGTGAATTGATCTGTCCAGCATACAGTGAGGCAGTGAATTGATCTGTCCAGTATACAGTGAGGCAGTGAATTGCGAGCCCACTCATACTGTGGTAGTCTGGCTCCACCCATGGCCATTTAAACAGATATGTGTTGTGATTCAACGGTATGGTGATGTTTTGCTGGTTGGAATCAGTATCCTTAGTGCCATAATGTCATGCAGCTGCACCACATTTCAGCGGTGGTAGTATGGCTCCACAGGGGGCATTCCGAAGCCCGCTCTTCAGACGTATCGTCATTCCGACTTGCCGCATTATTAACCCTAACCATAACCGCACACGGACGCCATGGGGTGTGTCGGGATGCCACTCTGTTCAACCACTTCTGTCCCAGAAATCACAAATATAGAGCATACTAAATTCCACTTGATACATAGGTTTTCTAGGTTCATCGACCTACAGTCATATACACTAACAAAATAGTTTGTTGGCAAGCCAGCTGACCAGTGTAGGTTGACAACTAACCAATCCCTCTTCGGCAACGCCATCTCGGAAAGTGGCTACAATGGTAGCACTCTCAGTCTGGATAATGAAGTGGAACCAAATGGAAACAAAGGCTGAGCGTCGTCAGGCTAGTACTGTGATTGAACTGTACATCTGTAGGCGTCACGCGCCAAAACATTCAATGATACGTCAGCGCAGTCTCCTTTCCCTCACCCTGAAGCCATCATTAGTTCATATAGCCTGTGTTCTTCTGGCTCCATTAAGCCTGTCTTTTGATGTCTGCCCTTTGTTCCAGTTTGGGGGAAGGAGGTATCTCTGAAGTCTGAAGACGTCTGGAAGAAGAACCTTCAACTCTCCCGAGGACGCCTGTGGAAAGTCTCCTGCTGCGCGCATGTGTGTGTGTGTGTGTGTGTGTGTGTGTGTGTGTGTGTGCGTGTGCGTGTGCGTGCGTGTGTGTGCGTGCGTGCGTGTGCGTGTGTACGTGCGTGCGTGTGCCTATTAGCGTACCGGGTATGTGTGTGAATTTGAGAAATTAAGAAATAATTAATTGCGAGGCTTCCCATGGTCCTCATGGTAAGTGGTTATTTAATCGTTTAAAATGATTTGGGGAGTTAAGCTTACAATTAGGAAAAGATTCAGGTTGTGGGTACGAGTAATGCCTATAGACATTATATTGAAAAGATTCAGGTTGTGGGTACGAGTAATGCCTATAGACATTATATTGTTGAAAAGATTGAGGTTGTGGGTACCAGTAATGCCTATAGACATTATATTGTCTGCAAGGTAGTTGTAGCTAGAACCACTGTAACTTACTGTACAAAGCTTAACGCCCACTACTTACCAATTGTAATTGTCCCCTACAGCAGGGGTTCTCAACGTTTAAACGGAGTCTCGCGAACCCCGCCCCCCTCCCCCCCCCCCCCCCCCCCTCCATTTGGGCACCCCCCAAAATAATTCCGGGACCCCTGAGGGGCCGCGACCCCCAGGTTGAGAACCCATGCCCTACAGTATATGAAGGAACTCCCTAAAGATTATTATTTGGTTCTAGAATGCCAATTGTTTAATCTCAAAGAAAACTAGGAGATTGTCCCCAGTCTCTTGAGTGAGGCTTTTAGGTTGAGAGTCAAAAAATAGCATACAAATGGTAAAGATTTCTTAAATTGTGTCACCATGTCCTCACAAGTATAATTATAATAATACCAACGTTTGTGTGCGTGCCTACGCGTGCTCACTGCTGTGCACACGTGGGTGCGTGTATTAGTTTGCAGAAGAAATCTTCATTATGATCAAATGGTTTGCGATGGCACTCTCTCCATAAGATCTCTCACTGCTGGTTGATGATGTCTTATGAGGAACAAATAGCGACCCCTGTGAAAAGGTGTTTATTCAGTGTCTCTGAGCCGTGTATAGCGCCACAGCTCTCTGCATAGCGCCGGTCCCAGAGGCCCCTGGGTCTAATCTGTGGGGTCAGGGGGTCCCGGGGGTTAGCCAACACGGGGCCTGCAGGGATCACACCTCCCGTCTGGGTTCACGTCACATGCGTGGCCCTTTGTCTCCGTTAGCTGACATATAGAACTCCGTAATCTCCTACCGAAAGAAAACACGCTTCACACAACGTTCATCATGTGAGAAGAGGGCCATTAAATTGGTTGTAATGTATTCGAAAAGTACGTATATGTTTGGAACCTTCTATTTTCATAGATTTTGGACACAGTTTCGTCCCAAAAGCACATTGTTGGCATAGTTTGTGTATATTCTGAAGCATTTTGTCGTTGAAACCTCTATTTACCAAAACCATTATTTTTCAGAAAATGGAGAAAGAAATGCACTTAGAAATGCACTAATTAGGCATCAGCATGTATAAAACCCACATACAGATGTAACCATGGGATCCCTATTTTGTGCATGTCATCGTACGAAAACATCCAACATTTTTCTATTGAAAACAAAAAACTAAAATAAAGCTCGACAAGCTTGCAGGTCGGCAGCTTTTTTTTGCTATGTTGAAGTATACAATTAGGCCCAGATGGGGGGAGACAAAATATGGAGATACAAGGTTTCTGCACGACAATGTGAAATCTCAGAATATTCATCTTTTTTGTTATGTTTAGGCTCTCATTCACTCCCTCCCCTCATTTCATTTCCCCCACACCCCCACCAGTCAGCTGACATCCAACCCCATAATACGTCTCATTATTCTTCCCATGACGAAGCCCCGGTCCCCCCCCTACTCCCCCTCCTCCTCTGCATGCGGGTTAAATAGAGAGGTCCTGAAGGGTCCACAGCTCTCTTCCACGGTCCAGGAACAGAGCTCTATCCCCGGGGCCGGGCTATAGCTGACCCACTGGCCCCCACGGGGGGGGGGAGGGGACCTCCGCGAACCGGCTTTAATTATATTAGCATCAAGTATTCAGACCCCTTGGCCTTGCCTTTCAAAAGCACTCTAAGTCAGGACGGCTTTCATCACCGGCTGATTTCAACTAAATGGCGGTTTTGTCCCTCGTCACAACAGTTTGCAGGACAAGGTCACGTCACATTCTTGAGGTGGAGGATGAGAGTGGCTCTTCGACCTTCTCTCTCGTCTGGTGTTAGAGGCTTTTCATCGCCGCTGCTTTTGTGGCGAGGAGGCCCTGACGGACAGCGATGCTCTGCCTCTACACGCAGACTGGGTGGTCAACGTGACATACATAATGATTATGGATGAATGGTGTAATGAGGTATAGAGGCATTCATTAACTCTGGTGTCGCTATTTTATATTTTCATACACACCTTTTCATTATTTTCAATGTTTTGTTGCAGAGAAAGGACATTCTGAGAGAAGGGAAAGGAAAGGAGAAATAGCAGCATACTATTATAGATATGCTGCTATTTTCAAAATTGTTAAAAAATTGCAGATATGCAAGCTCAAAATGCATTGCAATGTGATGACAATGTGCAGCTTATATGCTCATATGCAAAACATAAAATTGAGGTTAAGTGGATAACACACACAGGTGTAAAACATACACATGTGTATTTAACATGTAACATCCAGGTTGTCTGTAGAGTGTGTGTGTGCCGGGCCTGCCGGCCCATCCCTCTGTATGATGTTTGTCTCTCTGGGTGAGTTGTGTGCCCTCGGGGAGCCGACTGCTGGCCGCCATCCCAGTTGGACGCACTTTAAACGTATACAAAATGAATAATTAACAGTCAGTTGAAAGCAACGCTCCTAGCCCACATAATGTTGTATTCTGTGCATTATCATCTCATCTCCCACAGGGCCGCGCCGATGAAATTAGCATTGTGTTGCACCTAATTGCTCAGCTCTAACAAATTAACAGGCTCTTTACTCACCTCTGTCTCCGTGAAATGCCTTTCAAGCTGTTTTGTCTCGTGTATAAATCGACATATTTACACATGAAAGGATTACGCATCTCCGTTAATTACGCTGAGTTTGCAGCGGCATTGTTAGCTAAGCTATCACACACGCATGTGCGCGCGCACACAATAGCAAATAGCACTGATTGTTGAGCATTACCAGTGCTGTTCTGGTCTGTGTCAGCGCTGTCGTGATTGCCTCAAACTGATGTAAGCGCTCCCCAACGCATTCATAATGGAAGCCACATTGATCCACACGTCTGTTGCTAATGGTAATGGCCATTGTAATTTTCAGAGATGTACGGTGCTCCGCGCGGCGGTAGTTCAGAGATGTACTGTGCTCCGCGCGGCGGTAGTTCCATGTACATTTTGTGCGTTTTCCTTTTTCGCTGCAGATCCCCTTGCGCAGCACGCAATGGCCTCAATAAATACAAG
>NC_139707.1:15050902-15058402 GCF_964188405.1 Protomyctophum parallelum
ACACCACAGTCTAATGAATACAATAATGATTAATAATATAATGCATATATTATAATCGGCATTGAAACATCTTCATTGGTACAATCTACCCATTAAAATGGTGCATTTATATATAAATGTGGATCTGCTCTTTCAATTATCATTATTTTTGTAAATCTTCTTATTTATTTATTTACTTTTCTTTTCTCTTTTTGACATCCCCAACGCTATGGTTAGGAAAGCATCACACAAGTTAAAGGAGAATTTCAGACTATAAGGCTTTCGTATACCTTTATTTGTAGTTGTTACGTCCCCACCAAAGAGGTCCAGGTGTTATTTTGTGCAAAAGTGCATTATTGGCTCTTTCCTCTACCATAAGCCCTCAATGAATTGAATTGCATTGAATTGAATTGGGCATTGGATACTATTTACATTATGAAGAGAGGATATATACAAAAATAATTTTTGAGTGATGGAAATAAGCGAATTAGCAACCCAATTCCCCATTCAATTCAATGCAATTCAATTTATTGAGGGCTTGTGGTAGGGGGAATAGCCAATAATGCGCTTTTGCACAAAACAACACCTGGACCTCTTTGGTGGGGACATAACAACTACAAATAAAGGTAAGAAAAGCGTTCTAGTCTGAAATTCTCCTTTAATACAGTCACTCTGCTCAACTGATGATTAACATCTTTATTGACAAAAAGCATGCATAAATGTGTATTTGTACATGTCTAAAGGTGAGAACACAAGTAAGTTGAAAATCTGGTCCAGTGATATACTGTATATATATAGGATTATATATTCCGTCCATCCGTCGCTGATAGTAACACAGTAGCGTCGCTCAAAATCCCGAGGCCCCCCTGCAAGGATCCGGGTGGGGCCCTTTCACCACAGTGTAGCCTTATATATAACATACCATCTTCTCTGTGATTTGGAAAATACGACAGCCCATTCAGCATTGCTCTGCCGTAAATCCAGATGTAAACATTTCGCCGCAGTTCCCACTTGTAAAAGAGACTCGGCCTCAATGTGTTTTTACTACCGGACAGCGATGATGTCACTCCCCGGGGTGATGTCAAATGTAAAATGGGTGGCCAACCAATATCTATTGCAGGGTTCAGCTATAGCTTTGGGTGAGTGACCCCCCCCCCCCCCCCCCTCCCCACTGTTGGAGGCCCCCCGCGGTGCATCACTTGCAGAGCCTCACATACGCCAGTGCAGTGACATGGTGCAAGCGTATATTCAAGGCAGAACAAAAACCCTGCAAATTGTCTTCAAATGGAAAAAAAATCGTTTTAATGGGACCATATAGGACATTTCCGTCCGGAGACGGTCATCAGGTTACCCTGCAAGGTAAGGGTTAAACAGCACAGACACCACACACCTGGCATTTTTGTGTTAGTGTGCAAAACGGCTGGCAAAAGGCTTGTTCATTTTTGTAAACAGGTTCATAAAGGTCTTATTACCAACCTGTGTCTTCACTGATAGTCGACATGCAGGTTACAGAATACTGCTTCAAAGGGGCACCAAAAAAACATCTCAGGACTAATGGTTTCTTTGCAGGTCTGCTGTGTGTGTGTGTGTGTGTGTGTGTGTGTGTGTGTGTGTGTGTGTGTGTGTGTGTGTGTATGTGTGTATGTGTGTATGTGTGTGCGTGCGTATGGCGCTCCATCGGTGCGTGCGTGCGTGCGTGCGTGCGTGCGTGCGTGCGTGCGTGCGTGCGTGCGTGCGTGCGTGCGTGCGTGCGTGCGTGCGTGTGTGCGTGCGTGCGTGCGTGGAGAGAGAGAGAGAGAGAGAGAGAGCGTGAGAGAGAGAGAGAGAGCGTGAGAGAGAGAGAGGATTTCTCATCTTCCATTGATATTTCAGCTCTCACGGCATTCAGCAGCTCTGATAATAAGTCTATTTATCTATGTGAAGGGCCTTTCTCCACAGGGGAGAGGAAGGGGGGGGATGGTGGTGAATGAGTGAGAAATAGGGATTGAAACATGCAGAGAAAGTGAGACAGAAAGAAAGAAACCAAAGAAAGGTGTCAAGAGACAAAAATGATGCAAAAATAGACAGTGCTGGTGCCTTGGATGTGTGTTGTCTTCTCTCCTCCATTGCCATGGCAACATTTATTAGCACAAGGCACATTACTGGATGGTTAATATAGCCTCTCCTCCGTTACCCCCCATTCCCCTGTTCATCTTCTGTTTGAAATTAATCCTGGCCCTTTTCTCCTGATAGGAGATGGTCTGATAGACTCCAATCAGAACAGTCCACTCCTGCAGGGCAGTGTAAGTATAAGTACTTTCTGCCAGAGCTTGGAAGAGTTTGGGGAGACACAGATTGTCAGGGATATTTAAGAGGGTTTATGCACACTTTAGTTAGGCCTATACTTTTTATTATGTTTTTACAAAACAGCTGATCGGCACATTATGAGCTTGTAGATCTGCTATTTTCAAAATATTTGTATATATTTGAAAACTGGAAATGGGACATTATTCTGCATAGTGAGTACTTTCTACTTTTGGTACTTTAAGTACATTTTGATACCAATACTTTCGTACTTTTAATCAACTACATTTTGAATTCTGGACTTTTACTTGTAACGGAGATTGTTTTCCCACCACTGCTGTCCTTCCAGCTGGAGTTGAAGGGTGTCCTTCCTCCAGCTAAAGGACACATGCTGTGTAGAGAGATTGGTGGCACAGGGGAAGCAGATGACCTGCCTTCATTCTGACGTTCTCACTTATATTTCATAATTATAACCACATGCAGCCTGGAATCCCTTTTTTAGGTGAAAGGAAATCTTCCCAAAAAGCTATAGGTGTACATTATGATCAAAGATGTTTGTCAAGATTTAAAAAGCGTTTTGGCCCCTCATCTGTACAGAGCCAGAAGGTGTGTTCCAGAAACATCCTCTTTGCGAGCCATCGAGTGAAGAGTGCGAGGATGTCTCTCCTCTCAGTCTGTCACCCCAGCTGTGGGAGAGCGGCGGGCAGCTGCTGTCCCCCCCCCCCCCCCCCCCCCACCCCCCCCTATCCCCCTCCTGGACCACTTTCAGACTACAGGGGGAAGGAAGCAGTCGACCAAATCTGCGTTAAGGTTCTTAACCTGAGCTCCTTGGCAAGGATTGAAGGAGTCGAGGTGGACTGAGCTTTTTCTTTGTGTCCAGACGTCTCCTTGGAAGGCATCCGACGGCACCCGTACCAAAGCTGTACGTTAGTTGAAAAGCTGACAGCAGAGTTCCAGTGGATTGCTGCACAGTGAAAATGGTCTGTGATAAGTTATACGTTTGTAACTCCAAGAGTGTAGGTCTGCACACGGTGGATCCTTATGGGTCTGTCTGGTTATGTTTGCATTACTCTCAGAGTACTCATGTGTTTGTAATTAACACATGAGTGCCGTGATTTAAAACATTTTATTTTCAAAAAAGTATATACAGAAGAAAAAAAGTTAAAATTATGTTTTTATTTGGCCACACCCACCAGTTCATTAGGTATACCTGGTTTTCACCAACAGCCCACAGCTGTTGATAATGGGGGATGGGATAATTATGGCTTATGGGAGGGGATGATATTGTGATGTCACTAAAATGGTGTATTTCCGATTGGGCCTTTTGTCTCAAAGGCTTTGAGGAAGAAACGGACAATACACAGGCAATCAAAGACATATTTGAATATTATATCAACACCTGGGGGTCCATTAGAGTAATATTAACCCCATAGAGTCTGTGGGGTTAATATTACTCTGTTTCTATGTGTCTATGGCATAGACACATAGAAACAGAAAAAGTAACTCAATTTATAAAACAGAAGAAATAACTCAATTATTTTGATAGGTGTAATTGATATTTGTTTGTTAAAATAAGCTGTTAAATAACTATATTATTCTGATGATAGTAGTCATTGTTATAGACAAGAGTGTGTTCAGTAACAGAGGTCTCCTCCGCCTGTATACAGCTCTTTAGTGATTAGTATGCCCCGGATACCAATTGTATGCTGTCAGGAGAGAGAACTCACACAGGATACAGGATAAACAGGTGAAATTAGAACTGATATAACCAAGGCATAAATAGCAGACACAATTAGCACTGTAAAACTTCTTTGTTGGCTTCTCTCAACGTGGGGGAACGTTTGCCAAAATAGCCAATCTCACAACACGGTGCAACACAAGCGTTGTTGATCTTGTGCTTGTAGATCTGCTATTTTTTGGAGAATTGATTTGTCTAGAGTGTATACCAAACGCACTCTTTACAGGTCCGTTTTGGATCTCAATACAAGTGAATTCATCCTAGTGTATGACGGAGGACAATTTCACGATAAAGTAATCTCATGCAATACGTTCATCATGAGCATTTTATCGTGATAAACGATGACAATTATCGTCCCATCCCTAGAATGGAGTAGGTTCAACTTGTGAATGGGATTGGGAGCACTCCTTGTGTCATTGTGAAGCGACGCATGGAGCGGCACATGCCGTGAAATTTCTCTCTGTAAACAGTGTCATCATGTAAAGCATCTTGGCATTGACCATGTCATCAATCTACTATTACAATAAATCCGTTTACAATAATACGAGCAAATCAAATGGTTCATTGGCTCGATAATCATTCCTTTTGAAGTCTCTGAGACGTCTAACGTGCCATCTGTGACCGTTGAATCCCGCCTCCTAGATAGCGCAGTTTTATATCCCATAGCCCGAGGACAGCTGAACTTATGATTACCACCTGACGATACACGAAAGAAGCCTTAGGAGACAGTCCACTGCAGCATCAAATGACTACATATATCAATTCTTACAGTATGTCACTCCCTCTTAAAAAATCACACCTGTGTGAACTGAGTGGTGCAACTCCCCTCTCTCTCTCTCTCTCTCTCTCTCTCTCTCTCTCTCATTAGCAGGTAACAGTGCAACATACTATCTCTCTCTCTCTCTGTTTCTGGCACAACAGCGACACTTTTGCCCCTACTGGTACTCTAAACAGCGGGACATAGTCACATAGGGACATTGCTGTTCCTTGGAGTGGTTGCCCCACTCAAAACAATTGTGGGACAAGATCAATTTCTGGATGACAACGGAGGAGGGAGGAGGCGATGAGGCAGGAAAAAAAGAGAATTGGAATTGTGCTCTATACCCTGAAGGTATTGCAGCCTGGCCCCAAACACATGTCCGTTGACTATCGTTGTACACGTTCACGACGGACGACGCTCGTGTGTGTCCAACGGCAGCGCGTTCATGTGTTTGGGGCCACTCACCATTGCAATCGTCCCAGAATGCACTCTGTTCCTACCAGGAAGGAGGAGTGAAATCGCCTCATGCGCTTTTGAGCAACTTAATGTAAGTGGATGGGAGGAGAACTCGGGTGTCTTCTCTATTCATATACTCTATGATTGCGGCCCCCCCGATGAGTCACAGAGACAAAAAATTGTTGGGAGCGTTTTACTCATTGCTGGCTGTCTGAATACCAAAAAAATAAAAAGGTCATTAAAATATTGACATATTATTATATTTTATATAATCAACTAAACCAATTAGTCTGATTAACCATGCACATAACCCAGTATTATACTTCGTAGTGAAAATAGCCGATCTACAGTGGTATCAACGTATCACGATGCAACGCATTGTGATCTTGTACATCTGCTATTTGAATTTTTTTCATAATCGCTCATTAATCCTATTGAGGCAAAGGTGAAATAGTGAAAACATGACATCAAACTTGAAGATCACCTATCCGCTATTTAGTTTACAAAAAAGTATATAGGATTTATAATAGAATGTAAGAGAATCTCTTCTCTTCTCTTCTTCTTCTCTTCTCTCTCTCTCTTCTCTTCTCTTCTCTTTCTCTTCTCTTCTCTTCTCTTCTCTTTTCTCTTCTCTCTTCTCTTCTCTTAAGGGATAGTTCAGATTTTTTTTAACGTAAGCTGTATATGAAATACTTGCCATTAATATAGTGGTTGCAACTCTATTCATTGATTGCCCGAGTCCCGTGGTGGGAGTTCTGCTCTGGTTTTGGTCAATATTAAGTAGTTCCAGTCATTTTGTGGGGGGCACTGGGGCCTCGCAGTAAAAGTCAATGAATTCACAAAACTAACGTCATTTGTATTGTTGACCTATTTCTAAAATATTAGCGCAACTTTGACACCCCTATCACATGGAAGTATTTTTTGGGCCGTTGACACAAAAAACATAGTTCCGTGTGATAGAGGGGTAAAAAACGAAAGTTGCACTAATATTTTAGAAATACGTCAACAATACAAATGACGTTGTGTGGATTAATTTACTTTTACTGCGTGGCCCCAGTGCCCTCCACAAAATGACCGGAACTACTTAATATTTCACCAAAACCAGAGCAGAACTCCCACCACGGGACTTCTCTTAATTGTCTCCACCAGGCCGAAGGCATGTGGGGAGAGTATGTTTTGCACTCCGTCCGTCCGTGTGTGTGTGTGTGTGTCCGTGTGTGTGTGTGTCCGTGAACAGCTAATCTCGGCCACCGTTAACCCGGTCGATGCCATATTTTGCACACACACTCCCTGGATGCCAACGATGAACCTCTGCCCCAAACTTTCCAGAACGGCCTGTTATAGCGCCACCAGGAGGCCGCTTTGTGCAAAACAAGTTTTTGCACAGTACACCTACAGATTTTGTCCAAACATCACGCAAATTGGTACACAGTCTCTCTAGAGCCATTCAACGAAACGGGTCTTTCACATTTCTCAGACTCCATCCTGATTGGTTAAGATTGGCTTCCAAAGTTCACAGGAGTGCTCAGTTTCAAACAAAATGCTGCAAATCATGAACACGTCGCGTGATTTCCGTGAAATTGTGCACCCACATTCCCACTAGGCCGAGGACGAAATGCCACATGAACAATTTCAACTCAGCCTCAAGGTGGCGCTATAACTGGCCGAAAAGTGTTTTTACCTCTAACTGCACGGATCTGTGGATAACCTGGTGGAGACCTGTGCCCGGAAGGGCACTTTTTCTAGTTCTCTTCTCTTCTCCTTTGTGTCCTGAAGCTGTAACTATTTGCAAGGCCAGTAGGCAAATCCTGCCTCAGTATACATCAGTAAAGACTTATTATAATAAATTG
Source organism: Protomyctophum parallelum (assembly GCF_964188405.1). Lineage (NCBI taxonomy): Eukaryota > Metazoa > Chordata > Actinopteri > Myctophiformes > Myctophidae > Protomyctophum > Protomyctophum parallelum. Next base: position 15,057,969 of record NC_139707.1, read on the forward strand.
AATAAAGTGATGAGTGCAGCAAAATATGTTGATATGGCCTGAAGCTGTATATAGAAGAATAAAAAGACTGAATTATAAAGAACCTTTAAAAAAAAAAAAAAAAGTTCACCATCACAAGAAAATCTTCAGTTTTTCATGTTTCAGGAAAGTGATTAAGATTTGAAGTTGGAGAAGAGACAGAGATAAACATTTTATTGTAACGGTTTGAAGTGAAAGTCAGTCTGAGTAAGTTTAACAGCAGACGTGCGCACACGTGCACGCACACGTGCACACACACACGCACGCACACATTTTTCCCTGAGGGAGCGAGGACATTAATCAGAGCGAGTGACAGACTCTTAGTGAGCCCATTGTGTGCGAGTATGTGTGTGAGTGCGTGTACAAGTGTGTGTGTCCACGTGCATGCATGGGTGTGCGTTGGCATGCAAGTTGAA
>NC_139707.1:15065902-15090902 GCF_964188405.1 Protomyctophum parallelum
ACCGTTTGTTCAGTGAAATGGAATGACTTTTCCAAGATTTTCATGACCATGTGAACCTTTATGCAATAATCAAGCAATATTTGAATCCGTTCTAAATTGTCTATTTTCCTTGTCGAAATAAAAAAAGTACAAGACACTGAGCCAACAAGAACGCCATGTGCAATAATGGACAATCATCAACATACAGTAGATGGACGAACAGTTCAGTGTTATTAGGACTATATCCAACATTGAAATGATGATTTATTGTTCTTACTTTTAGCAGCCATGTAGGATGCTGTGTGGACATGGAGTAATGAGAACATGATGCTCCACAGAACGCCATATCATAGCCAGGCTGGGTTGCCTACCCAGGGCTGTGTATACGTAGATGTCAGGAGATCCCAGATAATAATCACATGACACTTATCAGGTAACAGACTCGATCATATATTGCATATCATGTTTTTATCTATCTACCTTCTTGCATGCAGTTTAGTATTTGTATATCCTACTATTAAACCATAATTTGTATTACTGTATGTTTTTGTCATTGTGTACTTTGTGGTATAACCATTGAGTTCTTAGTGAGAGAAAGCAGTCCAGGAGGTGTGTGTTGGTTGGTTGGTTGGTTGGTTGATTGATTGATTGATTGTGTGATCATTTGTGATAATCCCTGGTAATGTACATATCTCAAATATATATTTTTGGTCAGCAATGCTTTGAAACATGTCGTGACAGTACAATGTACTGTATGTTGCTGTATATAGAAAACTAAACTGTTAGTTTGAGCACTGCAGGACTGCATCAGTAGTTGCAGCATCAGCTAAATGTCTTTGTGGTTTTAGGAGCAGCTCTGATCACAACACATTGATTCTACCTAAGCTGCACATCCATCCAGCTGACATCTCACAGTGTGTGACAAGTGGATTATAGCTTCTTGTAACTCTTTCACTCAGTAGCCTATGATACGCACGCACATACACACACACACACACACACACACACACACACACACACACACACACACACACACACACACACACACACACACACACACACACACACACACACAGTAAATATCGTTGCTGTCGGGCAGAAACAGAATGTCTCCGTATTTCAACTTTTTATGTTTCCATCCATCTTCAAACGCTTATCCGTAGTCGGGTCGCGGGGACAACAGCTCCACCAAAGTGCTCCAGAGTCCAGACTTCCCTCTCCAGATCAACATTAGTGACTTCCTCCTGGGGGATTCCGAGACGTTCCAAGGCCAGTGAGTCGATGTATTTCCTCCCTAGGCGCCCTAGAGGCATCCTAACCAGATGCCCGAACCACCTCAGCTGGCTCCTTTCCAGGCAAAGGAGCAGCGGTTCTACTCCGAGTCTCTCTCGTGTGACTGAACTTCTCACCCTATCTCTAAGGGAGATGCCAGCCACCCGTCGAAGAAAACTCATTTCGGCCGCTTGTATTCGCGACCTTATTCTTTCGGTCATGACCCACACTTCATGACCATACAGTAGGTGATATTGTTTAGTTTTTTGTACATTTCATCATTCAAGAGTGTAGCACAAAAGTAGTGGAAATTTCGTGAAGATCTACAATCTATTGCAGATTATGTTATTTTCGATTTTAGGTTATTTTCACTGTTTTCCCTTTTTTTGTATCGCTAATGTTGTCATTTATGTTGTATGTGCTTTGTTTGCTCCCACCACCACCCCAGCACCACCAGTAGGCTGTGCTTTCCCTAAGGGTTCTGTTTCCCTGCATGGAGGGTTCTTATAGATGTATATTGCCCTGCTGGTTGTCTATACTAATGTGCTGAGCAGGGATTCATTATGTAAGTAGAGCCTGTACGCCAAGCTCAAATATAATATTCACACTTGTATTTACATTTAATAACATGTTCTCAAGCTATTAGTGGTCTTAATCTATTCATGAGTTATCTGACTGAACTGTTCCTCTTTGTTTGAGGGCTTCCTCTTTTCAATGTCTGACTGTGACTGTCCCATCACTCCCAGCTTTGTCTTTGTCTATTTCTCTTTCATTCTATTTGTCACTTTGTCACCCCTGCCCCCCCTCTTGTGTACATTATACAGTATGTGTAATAATTAAGGCCTACTCACATTCTGAACGCCCACACCGTCCATATGTAGCTGAGTTACGGTGACATGTTTGAGCAAGAGAGCGCAGCATCACAGGAATAATAAGTAGAATCACCCAATGGTCTGCATTTCCGCATCGCCTTCATCCAAAGCACTTTAAAAGATGTGTTATATTCACACACAGAGGAAACCATGCCGGGTATCAACCTCATCCGGAGCAGTTAGGAGTTCAGTGTCTTGCTCATCAAACCGAGAACTATACCATTCCAGAATGGCCGCTCTTGAGCCACTTCTGCCCACGTAATAGTGTTGTACAATGGGATTCTGTAGCAGAAATGACGCGCTGTAATTGGTCACTTTGATTGGCCACTTTCAGCCACTTTCAGACATTTGTGGCAAACTCTCAGCCCAAAACATGATTTACAACGGAACATAAGTCGAACGGCGCTGAGTCGGCTCAAGCAAACTTTGCAACGTTTGGCAGAGCGATTCGCTGATTTTAGCTCGCTCGGTGGTGCCTCTCATGGCTCAGGTTTGCTTGAGACGAGACGGTGTACCTCTGATGCGCTTAAAAAAGAAGAAAATAGTCGGTTGTTGGAAAAAAAAACTTGCGGCAGAACGTGTACAGAATGTTCCTCCGTCTTAAGGTTCACTCTTAACATTCTATTTAAAGCCATTTAAACCACCTGCACTTTTTATATCCTCAGTTGCATATACTGTAACGTAACTTATACGAGACATGGTGCGTGGATGCTTGCGTGTGTGCCTGCCTTGCGTGCGTTTCACCTGGTAAGTTTGTGGGTGCATGCACCTGTGAGTGTGTGCGCGCACGCATGCGTGAGTGTGTGTTTCACTGCAGACGCCCTTCACAGTATCCCATATGTCTCACCCAACATAGTGCGCACACCCACACATACGTACATGTGCATGTACACACACTCACGCGCAAGCGTATGCACGCACACACACTCACGCACAGGCGCACGCACGCACATGCACGCACGCACGCACACACACACACAGTCTCTCTTTTATCCTATGTTAATGCGGCTCCTGGCTGATGGGAGACACTGATAAGAACAGGCAGGGGATCAGATTTAGAAACCCTAAAGTCCCCTGGTACAGTATCACTATAACACCCTGACTATACACTCTTACACATAAAGGTGATACACATATAGGCTTCTTTGGCTGAAACTTTTCATGAAAGTTCCACCCACAACTCTTTCAAAGGCTTCGAGAAGTGTCTGCAGCTGCTTTTAAACATGTATTAATACTATCACACGATAGGGAAACGCTGCTGTTTAGTTTTTTGGGTAGCACTTTACAATAATGACCCGTTATAAAGCATTTATAAACGTTTATAAGCAGTTTGTAGACTATTAACAAATCATTATTAACCTGTTTGTTGACATTCGTAAATGATTATTAAAACCGTTATAACTATGGTTACAAATCATTTATAAGGTATTAGTAAGTAGTAAACTATTCATTAATAAGCCATTTATATACATCTGTAAATGATTATTAAATCATTTGTAATGACCCCATGATAAAGCATTTATAAACGTTTATAAGCAGTTTGTAGACTATTAACAAATCATTAACAACCTGCTTGTTTACATTTGTAAATGATTACTAAAACCTTTATAACAAATTTACAAATAATTTATAAAGTATTAGTAAGTAGTAAAACTATTCATGAATAAGCCATGTATAATACATCTGTAAATGATTATTAAATCATTTGTAACTGATGTTATATAATATATACAAGCTATTTGTATATTTGGGAAATGTGTTTGTTCATGTTTAACATATACTTTGTAAAACATTCCTAAAATATCTATAAATCCTTAGTACATGTTATTAAGTGGAGGAGGACAGTCATACTCGGATACGAGTGACCGCCGATGATGATGAAAGTGACGACAGTTCATCATTTACAACTGTCTGTTAATGTTTGTTCATGTTTAACATATGCTTTGTAAAACATTCCTAAAACGTATATAAATCCTTAGTACATGTTATTAAGGTCCCTATAGTAAAGTGACGACAGTTCATAATTTACAACTGTCTGTTAATGTTTGTTCATGTTTAACATATGCTTTTTAAAACATTCCTAAAACATATATAAATCCTTAGTACATGTTATTAAGGTCCCTATAGTAAAGTGACGACAGTTCATAATTTACAACTGTCTGTTAATGTTTGTTCATGTTTAACATATGCTTTGTAAAACATTCCTAAAACATATATAAATCCTTAGTACATGTTATTAAGGTCCCTATAGTAAAGTGACGACAGTTCATAATTTACAACTGTCTGTTAATGTTTGTTCATGTTTAACATATGCTTTGTAAAACATTCCTAAAACGTATATAAATCCTTATTACATGTTATTAAGGTCCCTATAGTAAAGTGATGACAGTTCATCATTTACAACTGTCTGTTAATGTTTGTTCATGTTTAACATATGCTTTGTAAAACATTCCTAAAACGTATATAAATCCTTAGTACATGTTATTAAGGTCCCTATAGTAAAGTGATGACAGTTCATCATTTACAACTGTCTGTTAATGTTTGTTCATGTTTAACCCTACATCATTTTATGTTGAAGATGTTGTGTTGCTTTGTGGGTAATCCTCAGTACAGAGGAACTCCATACTGAGGGTAAGATGGTCTCCTGTTTGCTCAGGCACAAACAAATTAATTACAAACATCTAAGCTTCATATAAGTGGCCAGATATGCACTCATGTTTACATAGTGTTATTCAGTAACATTTGTTTTTGTATGACATGGTATCATATGACATTGTTTATTCAATTGTTTGAAAAACGGTTAGCATGTTAGCTAGCTGTTAGCACAGCTGTTAGCTGTGCTGTGTAGCCTGTGTTACATGATAATTCACTGACACTCCATGTAAGTGAATTTTCAAAAACGAATGTTACTGAATAACACTATGTAAACATGAGTGCATATCTGGCCACTTATATGAAGCATAGATGTTTGTAATTAATTTGTTTGTGCCTGAGCAAACAGGAGACCATCTTACCCTCAGTATGGAGTTCCTCTGTACTGAGGATTACCCACAATGCAACACAACATCTTCAACATAAAATTATGTAGGGTTCATAATTTACAACTGTCTGTTAATGTTTGTTCATGTTTAACCCTACATAATTTTATGTTGAAGATGCTGTGTTGCATTGTGGGTAATCCTCAGTACAGAGGAACTCCATACTGAGGGTAAGATGGTCTCCTGTTTGCTCAGGCACAAACAAATTAATTACAAACATCTATGCTTCATATAAGTGGCCAGATATGCACTCATGTTTACATAGTGTTATTCAGTAACATTCACATTAACAGACAGTTGTAAATTATGAACTGTCGTCACTTTACTATAGGGACCTTAATAACATGTACTAAGGATTTATATATGTTTTAGGAATGTTTTACAAAGCATATGTTAAACATGAACAAACATTAACAGACAGTTGTAAATGATGAACTGTCGTCACTTTCATCATCATCGGCGGTCACTCGTATCCGAGTATGACTGTCCTCCTACACTTAATAACATGTACTAAGGATTTATAGATATTTTAGGAATGTTTTACAAAGTATATGTTAAACATGAACAAACACATTTCCCAAATATACAAATAGCTTGTATATATTATATAACATCAGTTACAAATGATTTAATAATCATTTACAGATGTATTATACATGGCTTATTCATGAATAGTTTTACTACTTACTAATACTTTATAAATTATTTGTAAGTTTGTTATAAAGGTTTTAGTAATCATTTACAAATGTAAACAAGCAGGTTGTTAATGATTTGTTAATAGTCTACAAACTGCTTATAAACGTTTATAAATGCTTTATCATGGGGTCATTACAAATGATCTAATAATCATTTACAGATGTATATAAATGGCTTATTAATGAATAGTTTACTACTTACTAATACCTTATAAATGATTTGTAAACATAGTTATAACGGTTTTAATAATCATTTACGAATGTCAACAAACAGGTTAATAATGATTTGTTAATAGTCTACAAACTGCTTATAAACGTTTATAAATGCTTTATAACGGGTCATTATTGTAAAGTGCTACCGTTTTTTGTCTTGTCTTTGTTCTGTTTCATCATTGATGTGAACATTTCGTATTATGGTGTATCTCGACAACATTGCAAATGAGGGCAACCTCAATGTATTTCAAGAATAAATGAAGGTTTGAAGGAATCATGAAAGTCTGAATTTCTGCAATGTGCTCCCATTGCAGACATTTTGCAACACGACACGGGCGATAATTTAGTACAATGAAATCACAGAATTGTATTTCAGAATTTGGTAACTGAAATATATGGGCGCCATCTTGCGCCCACCCCTTACCCCAATATCCCTTAAATATTTTAAAACATAAAATAAATAGTTCAACTAGCCAATCTACATCGACATGTTGTTAGCTTGTAGATCGGCTATTTGTACTATTTTAAAATGTTTTAAAATAGTAAAAAATGGCAAATAAGTTTAGGGGTAAGGGGTGGTGCAAGATACAGTATAGGGCAGTCGTACTTAATTGTTTTATTTGCATTGTATTTATCGTGTGTGTGTGTGTGTGTGTGTGTGTGTGTGTGTGTGTGTGTGTGTGTGTGTGTGTGTGTGTGTGTGTGCGTGCGTGCGCACGTGTGTGAGAGAGATAGAGAGGAATAGAGAGTGCAGAAACAAAGTCACCTTGTGTCTGCTAACGATGACCAACTGATACAAAAATAAAATGGTAAAAAACTGTGTGTGTGTGTGTGTGTGTGTGTGTGTGTGTGTGTGTGTGTGTGTGTGTGTGTGTGTGTGTGTGTGTGTGTGTGTGTGTGTGTGTGTGTGTGTGCGCGTGTGAGTGCGTAAGTGTGTGCGTAAGTGCGCGTGTGTGTCCTTGTATGCTTATGTAACCAAAATGTTCCTCCCTACTTACTGAGATGTAAAGTCCTCTAGAAGGACACAGAGTTACTGGACAGTAAACAGGGATGCATCACCCATTATACTTACAACCTACTGTACACACACACACGCACAGTGCTCAGTAGTGCAAAAACAACAGTTCTGGAAAGTTGTTTCTATTCCCCGCAGACATTACATCTTTCTTTCATTCTCCCAGTCTTATTGTCTGTTTTGCTCTCTCCGTTCATTCATCACACACACATACACACACGTATACACGCACACGCAATCACACTCGCTTGCACTCACACTCACTCAACTCCTGGGGCCAATTAGTCAAGTTGAAACGTCTCCATTTTTCATTTGGGTGTTCAATGATCAGTATAATTGGTATTAATAAGGCAGTTTGCTTTTCGCCAGTGGTTCGGAGCAGTTTCTGCCGCTTGTTTTTTTGAGCACCCTCTCTGTTGGTTAGGGAGAGAGGGAACTTTCACTCTTTATGCATCACCTTATTAATCTTCCTGGTATAGTAGGCCTATGCTGATCACAATGGGGTGATACTATAACTCTGCTCGTAATGAACAGTGTGACTCTAAACAGAGTAGAACTGTTTTATGTTGTGGGGCGGCGGTGGCTCAGGGGTAGAGTGCCTGGATGGTAACCGTAAGGTTGCCAGTTCGAACCCGGGCTCCCCCAGAGTTACTGTCGAAGTGTCCTTGGGCAAGACACTGAACCCCAAATTGCTCCCGATGTGCTAGTTGGTGCCTTGCATGGTTTCCGCTGCCATCGGTGTATGAATGGGTGAATGTAATGCACAATCTCTGTAAAGCGCCTTGGATAAAGGCGCTATATAAATGCACCATTTACCATTTACCATTTATGTTCACAATGGCAGTCGGAATCCGTGTTTTTGCATATCCAGGTTATTTGGAGTCAACATAGTTTCAGCAGAGGGCTCCAGACTTCCCTCTCCATTTTTGAATTTTTTCATTTTCAATCTTTCACAAAAATACACTCACAAACCAGACAATACAACAAACAATCGTCCAGGCGGTGGCGTAACCGTCTGGGCACCCGACTGGTAATCCAGTCGCAGTGTGCCGCGGGTTCGACTCCCGAGCCCGACACGGCCTTTACTGCATGTCTTCCCCCATCTCTCTCCCGTTTCCTGTCAGCCTACTGTCTGTCCCTTCGAAAACTAATAAAAGGCGTAAGCCGCAAAAAAAAAATCTTAAAAAAAATTAAAAAAAATACAACAAACAATCAGATTTGAACCACATAGTGGTTTGAAATGCGATTAAAGTTAGATTCATAAACATGTGTCTGGACACACGGAAATTCAAGACGCCAATTAACCGGCTATTTTTGGCGAGCAACACCTTGTCATAGAACGTTTGCTCAAGCCCATGCCGTTACCACAGCAACCAATGCAGATTGGTCAACGATTTATCATTTACAGAAATCTGATCTGATGAATTGCAAATAACAGTTAAGAACTACAGTAGCTTGTGGCTAAAGGCCATGGCTTGGCCTCTGGCACTGTTGGATGGCCCTGTGAAACATCAACGTTAGCCCAGTTGCCCAGTCAAAACAGTCTTGCCTATAGGGGATATAAATTGAGTTTGACATATTCCGCCCCGAGCCATCATTCCAACATTGCTTCCAGCTCCTGAGAAGCATGCGGAAGTAAGAATAACACTGCATTGTATTTGCAACACACATTTCAAACCCTGTATCCCACTATCCCAACACTGACCCGATCAACACATTCATGTACAGTAGCATGAATCAACATGAACTTGAATTCATTGCCAAAATTGTCTCATTATTGTTGTATCGATATTTGATTTTGTGGATCAACTGTTTTATTGTATGTATAATAATACGCCATGGCTCTGCAGAAGTCTTGTCTGTCTGTCTGTCTGTCCGTCCGTCCGTCCGTCCGTCCGTCCGTCCGTCCGTCCGTCCGTCCGTCCGTCCGTCTGTCTGTCTGTCTGTCTGTCCGTCCGTCCGTCCGTCTGTCTGTGTGTCTGTCTGTCTGTGTGTCTGTCTGTGTGTCCGTCCGTCCGTGTGTGTGTCTGTCTGTGTGTCTGTATTACAGCTGGCCCGAATGAGCGCCCCAACCAACCTGTAGCAGACGCTATAGTGCAGCGATAGATTTCGCCCTCCGCGCCCGGCTTCCCACCCACGAACACGGCCAATCGTGTCCGATGTTGCAGCTCCCGGCCAGAGCCGGAGGACTCAAACACACACAGCAGAGGAACTTTACCCCCTGCTACAGCGGGTCGCCCCTAATTCCGTAACTTCTTCATGAAAGGCTGTGATGGAGGGATGGTTGCGTGCACAGCAGATCGACCGTGCAGATGCAGGCCGCGCTGCAGTTTATTTGTGGAAATCTCGTGAAAAGCGGTGCCATGGCTTTTCGCGGGCCATCATGTGAAGCGGCGGAGACGATGTGTTGGACGGAGTTGGCCTTCTCAAACCGTCAGATGGTTTCCATTCAGCTTTTCATCTCCTCACGGCCTCACACCCCTGGTGGACCACAAACTCTTCATTTTATGCAGGCACGCATGCAGGGTGGACGCACGCACGCACGCACGCACGCACGCACGCACGCACGCACGGTTGTGTTATACTACACTTGTGAGGACATCAACATTTTAGGACGGCAATTTCATGAATGCCATTTTTAACTGCAAAGCCACTGTTTTATGTCGCTATTATGCAGTGGTGTCATGCACCAGAAATAGCATATATAAAGCTAACGACACAGTAAGACATGCACATGTCACAGTACGACATGCACGTAAGTGTAAATCAGACACAACTCCATACTTTTTATTTTTTTATTTTACCATGGAACAACCATTTGTCTTGAGAGGACCAGGAAAATTGTCTTCACAATGTCTGTTTCTTGTACTATAATTGTACTATCATGTGGCCATTTGGCCTTGACACGTATAGTATTCCAAGTAGTGCACGCGCACATGCATGCACGCACGCACGCAAGCACACACACACACACACACACACACACACACACACACACACACACACACACACACACACACACACACACAGGAAGGCTGACCGTGCTGGTGTCAGGTTAATGTGAACAGACATGATCACAGTGTTTCTCATTCGGGTGACACCATGTTGCCTTGACCTCCTTTCTCCATATTAAAACCTGCTCTACATCCCCCCCCCCCTCTCGCTCTCTCTCCATCAGAGTGGCCATGCAGGCTTTCTCTACACTGTAAAACACTATTTTTATCACAGTTTTTTTTTGTGTATCTTGTATCATTTGAGTTCTCTGGGATTGGATGAGACTGGTATCCTGACTTGAATATATACAGTAGTTTACTAAAGAGCTGGAGACAAGGGGAGACCCCGGTTACTGAACAAACATTGCTATAGAGCAGTGGTTCCCAAACTGTGGTGCGCGAGCGCCTTCTAGGGGGTGCGCGACATGAAAAGTCTAATGGTGGTGCTATGGTTTTATTTTTAATATATTAACATATTATGCCAATATATGGCAAGTAATGCAGAATATAGCCTATGCTGCATATATTATGCCATATTCAGGTTCATATATGTTCATATATGTGGTTAAAAAGGAAATATATGTCTATATAGCTTATGCAATTTATATTTCCATGTGGGGGGTGCGTCAGCTAGGTCGGGAGGTAACAGGGGTGCATGGCCAAACAGGTTTGGGAACCGCTGCTCTATAGCAATGGTTGATGAGGCATACTGTGTAGAGCTATTTTACACTTAAAAGTCATAGGTTAAAATTGTTCAAAATTGCACAGTCCAGAAATGTTTTATTCGTGTGAATTTCAGCCTCTATGGGGGGTATTTATATGCAAATATCATGACCAATGGCATTGCAATGAACATCACTGATGACGTTTAGGTGAAAAAAGAACTGAAAATAATAATAATAATTAAGTAATTAATTAAAATAAAAATGTTACCGAAAAGCAACGCTGGGTCTTACAGGGTTAAAACAAAAAATGCACCCTCTTTAATTCTTGGAGTGTACAAATGGAACCATATCTAACTCCATGTGTACACTCCCATAAGTATCCCTCATAAAGAACAGTGTAAGAAGGGCACACACAAACCTGTGTTTTCTGAAAGATGCATCTCTACGGTCACACACACACCCACTTGCGCGTGCACACACACGCACGCACGCACGCACGCACGCACGCACGCACACACACACACACACACACACACAGAGAGATACCTGTTTATTTCCCCCGTCCCTTTCTCTGTCTTATTGTTTATCCTGTCTTCTTTCTTCCCCAGCGTTCCTCTGCAGACAATCGCAATGAGTTCCTCTCGGCGGTGACGCCTCGGTGAGTGTTTTCCAACTTTCACACCAAAACAATTCTTCACTCTCTCGTCTCAGGACTGACACCTGGGTGTGAAATCTCTCTCTCAAACACGCTAAAAATAGCACTCGTCACAGGCAGAGGAACACTCCCATCTGTTGCCAGTCTCTCTCTCTCTCTCTCTCTCTCTCTCTCAGTTCAATTCTAGGACGCTGTGGGAAGCATACATAGCCAAAGCTTGTGTGAAATAAGGACAATCAAAACCAAAAGATGTCCTGGTACAGTTTATGTACTGTAATTCAAATGATATAACAATGCATAAACTGAGCTGTATAACATTGCAATGTTGTAATCATTCAGTAGAAAACATTAAAAGCTAAATTAATTAATTTTGACAGCAAAATTTGCTGTCAAAAACATGTGTGCCCATGCACACCACCAGGGGTCCAAATGGACCCTTATTGGAAACGTTGAGTGTGTAACCGATGGGGCCATTTGGTTCCATTTCTGAGATAAGTCAACACTGTATATCATACAGTGATTGGCGTCCAGTGTACACTCTCAGAGTGCAGGCCCATCATCCATGTGGTGGGCTGAGGTCAACACTGGGCCGTGCTCCAAAGCCATTGAACGTGACGTTTCAAGCCTACCAGATGAAGTCTGATGAATTGCCGGTAGGCTCGTCCAATGTTGTAAAGCAGGGCTGCCCACACAATATAAAGGAAGCAAAACCAATGTTTAAGCTTTGGAGCATGACCCAGTGTGCAGACGTTATTCTTTTTGACAGTAGAGTACTTATGAACATAATTTTCATGATGGAACAAGACAAGGAATAAGACAACTCCGTTAAATCACTGCAGTACAGAAAACCCCATTTGAGAGAAGAACACTGCAGGAGAAATTGTGGATTTATTATTCAGATCATATGGCTTTGAGCCGTTGCACTGTTTGGTGGCACTGGTTCATTGTTTGGTCATTGTCTCAGGGTTAGCTTTCTTAAACCCTTGTTATGAAGGGCCTTCCAATTAATCTGATGAATCCTCAGTCACGCAGTGGTTCTCAACCTTTTCATGCAAAGTATACCACCTCAGAAAATATCTGTCTCTCCAAGTCCCACCATAATAACTTATAGGAGTGTAGACCTGCCCCATCCTAATCAGATATATGCAGTTAACACAAGGGAAATTTAATTTAGGATATACTTTTTTTTTGTTCCGTTCCTAAGCCAATAACACTGCTGCTCTGATGAAACTCAGTCTAATCAGCACAACTGATGATATTTCCAATATGATTAATCCGTTCTCAAAATTAATGGCTAGGTGTGCTGTCATGCAGTAGTAATATAAATATTTCATTCCACTTCAAGGTTAAGGTTCAAGGTTATCTTTATTTGTCTCCCTTGGGAGAAATTTGTCTTGGAGACAGAGTCACAGCTGCATACAAATAACAGACACGTTCACATACGAAAAGAAAAAACACCATAAAACACCCACATACACAAAACAGAGATATTGCACACATTCCCTTGATAGAGTGCAACTATAGTCATTAAAGTGCATTCGGCAATCCCTGATTGAGCATTTTAGTTGACATGGGAACAAAAGAGTGTTTAAATCTATTATATACACACCGTGGAGTTCTATACCTCCTACCGGATGGCATTAGCTCGTACTCTCGGTATAATACATGCAAGGGGTCAGATACAATATTCCGAGCCTGTCTCACCACTGCTTGTTCAAAGATGGCCTGGGGAGTGATGGGGGGGGGGGGGGGGGGGGGGTGGACATGCCCATGATCTTCCCAGCCATGTTTGCTAGCCTACTTACTTGAGACTTGTATTTCACAGTTAGATTGCCAAACCAGCTGGATATACCGTATCTTAGGATTGACTCTATACTAGCTCTGTAAAAGGTCAACATGATATTTCTACTGACTCCAAAAAGCCTAAGTCTTCTGAGTGTAGACGTCTAAGTGTAGACGTTGGTGTATCTTAGAACACAGTGTTGTAACATGTGTGTGCCAGCTCAGGTCCTCATCGATCTGTACTCCCAGATATTTATATGAGGGGACCTGTTTGATGTTATGGTCATGGACACTTTAGTTTGTTCTTTTTTGGGCGACTCCTCTGCGTACCACCAGAGGGAGGCTCAAGTAGGCTACCACCGTTAGCAACTGGAGAAAAATCACCAGCCGCCACTGAGTTACACATTACACACATAGTTTAGTGAAATTCAACATAATTCATTTTCATCTTTGACTATTGTACGCACGCACGCACGCACGCACGCACGCAGACCCCAATTACCTGCCTCCTGCAGTACAAACAATGGATAGTTATTTAGACCATCTTGAGCTCCAGGTATTCAAATGCAATGAAGTCTGGGATTGGTGCCTGGCTTGAGATTAGTGAGTGGAGAAGACCCTTTGTTACATTTAATTACAATTCTTCTTATAAAACAATGGAGAGCAGTTTTTATTTTTTCATGATTCAGACTGATGAAGAACATGATAGAATGGTTGCGGAAGGTCACTCGCAATTCCCGTCACTCACCCCTGCAGGCAAGCCCCCAGGTCATCATGACATCACGTGACATCAGCCACCTGATCATCCCAGGCAAGCCCCCAGGTGCCCTGGTCATCATGACATCACGTGACAATGGTGCCCAGGTCATTGTGACATCACGTGACAATGGTGCCCAGGTCATTGTGACATCACGTGACAATGGTGCCCAGGTCATTGTGACATCACGTGACAATGGTGCCCAGGTCATTGTGACATCACGTGACAATGGTGCCCAGGTCATTGTGACATCACGTGACATCATCACGGATGGATATATAATATAAGCGACCTGCTGTTGCAGTTAAGCCCATCCCTGATGTCATCAATATTGGCCAGCAACTCATCTGACCTCAAACCTCAAACCCTTAGTTTATAGCACTCTTCCAACTGGGAAGAGTGCTCTCTGTCCCCCCTAGCGTTCAGTGAGAGTTGCGCCACTGTGCGTGCATGTGTGTGTGTGTACGCACGCGCACGTGCACGTGCATCAAATATCTGTGGTTAGTCCACATCCAGGGGCCGTCTGCTTCTTGCCAGGCTGTCAGACGCTCGATGCTGATCAGAATATCATAAATATAAATGGCAGCATTAATAAATGACGACGTCCCTATTCTAATTCCTCATTATACATGCAAATAGGTTTAAAAGGCAGAACATGGACAAAGCATGGCCTAATATGCAAAGTGTAATTGTTACAAGGTGCCTGACCTGCCGTCGTTAATATTAATCAGGTACATTGTCTGCAGGGCCGTTGCCCGCGCGACCACCGCGTGACCTCTGATATTGTCGCCGTCGGGTGGAAAACGTTGTTTTTTTTAATAATTTTAAAAACAAAGCTCTTGTAGATCTGCTATTTTAATTACTTTTGTGAAACACTCTTGTGTGATGAATTAGGGCTACGTACAAAAATCATGAAAAAGTTTAAATATGGAGATACAAGGTTTCTGCCCGACAGCAACAATACGAATGGAGTTGATTCATGGGTGAAATCGGCAGGGCAAAGGTGAAGAGGCTCCTCAGAAGGCCTTTAATTCCATTGTGCCAAACCTATTATTATCAATATTAATGTAGGATGCCAGCTTGAAAATGGCATAAATTTGAGTTGTTTCCCGCTGACATCAAACATACTACACACATAAATTAGGTGCATTTTCTGCTCCACTACACTGGATTTGTCAGCGGAAGACAGCGCGAGACTAATATTAGAGCGGTAAAAAATGCAAACTTTAATTATGGGAAACAAAAGTTCACAAAGGTCTGCAGGAGAGAGAGAGAGAGGGGGGGGGGGGGAGTGTGTTTATGGCAAATAGTAAAAATCCTCAAACAAGTCACACCGGTATTCAAAATAGCCAACAATTTATATTTTGCCTGCATGTGTGCCAACCAGACATTATTTTCTATGCTCTAGGCTATAACTTTGACCCCTGCTATAACTTTGACCTTTACTGTAAGTAACTTGACCTGTAACCGTTGGTCTCATGATAATATTAAATGGTAATTGGTGCATTTATATAACGTCTTTATCCAAGGCGCTTTACAGAGAGTGTGCATTACATTCACCCATTCACACACCGATGCCAGAGGAAACCATGCAAGGCACCAACCAGGAGCAATTAGGGGTTGCTCAAGGACACTTCGACACTACCTCTGGGGGAGCCTGGGTTTCAACTGGGAACCTTGCAGTTCACTCTACCCCTGAGCCACTGCCGCCCCATAATAAATGTTTCTTAATGGTTAATAGAGAAAAGAGGAAGTGCTGTGTGGCTCCGCAGTTATCATAGTTTCTGAAAACAGGTGCTCAGCCCTTCTATGAGAGTAGAAACAAATTGTGGCATTTTATCATGAACATTAGTGAGGGCCAATTATATGAAGATACCCTGTAGGTTGAAAAGTGGTGAAGTGGTCCTTTAAGAAAGATTCCAAAGCACTCCACTCATAATTTTTTCTTTTTCATTCAAACCTTTAATTATTCTCTAAAGACATTGAGGTCACCCTCATTTACAGTGTCGTCGAGATACTCAGTTGAGTATTAAAAAGACTTTATAGCTTTTAGCTTGGCAACACTAAAAAATGACTATCGCGTTACGGCTCAAGGGCCTTCATCAGAGAGCAATGCATTTCTTAACTTTGTATGGTGGTACAGTGCAATTATAATGTGTAATTGGCACATGTCTCATGTGGCAGTGGTTCTCAAACTTTGTCATGTCAAGGACCCCCAAATTGACACTCATTAGCCCGCGGACCCCCAAATAGAAATGATATCTCAACCATTTTCATTTCAAGGACCCCCCAGTTTGACCTGAATCAGTCGATGGTCTCCCATTTAATGGCATTTCTATCTGTGGGACCCCCAATTTATATTGTAAAATCAGTTAAGTTAATTTAACTCAGAGAGTAAATGGAACCAATTGGACATGGACATGGACGTGCGTGCGTGCGTACACACACGCACGCACGCACGCACGCACGCACGCACGCACGCACGCACGCACGCACGTCCATTTGGTTACATTTGTACACTCTGAGTTACAGACCAATAAGGGCCCATTTGGTTCCTAATTATCATTTAGCTGGGGACCCCCTGGAACTCTCTCAAAGACCCCTAGGGGTCCCCGGACCCCACTTTGGGAACCACTGTCATATGGCACACCATGCAGAGTGTCTCGACGCACACCCTTTGATGCTGTGCTCTATAGAGGCTGTCAGAGGCTCTATAGAGGGACCATGAAAGACCTTCATGGACAATACGAGCTAGATGAACATCTCCAAATTATGATGACAGTGATGATGATGATGATGATGATGATGATGATGATGATGATGATGATGATAATGATGATCACAGCTACGACACTTCTGAAGAGAGATGCAGTCAACACCTTCATGAGAGCTTCACACGCACGCACGCACGCACGCACGCACGCACGCACGCACGCACGCACGCACGCACACACACACACACACACACACACACACACACACACACACACACACACACACACACACGTCACAGAAATATTTTCCTCTCTGTTACACTCTCCAGGTTGCATGTGATAACGAGCCGCATACTGCAATATCCCACCAATTAACTGACAGGAATTATCTGCCCGTATATGAGAGGCTGATAATTGGGAGTTTTGACGTGTTTCCCAGCAGCCTGTTTTCTGATTCCATACTTAAAGTAAAGCCTGATTTACCACTGGCTGCACACATGAAAATGTGATGCGTCGTGAGCTTGTAGATCAGCTGTTTACGGTGCACGACACCGGTGGGCAACGGAGTACAAATCAGACTCAAATGTCAGTTATTTTAGTCATCTGTTCCGAGGCGTATGTGAGGATTGAGGAAGCGGCTGCTCTGCTCACCTCACAGTGACAAACGGAGGTGTCACACGTTTAGACGCCGCAGTCAGAGATGAAACGCCGTCTCCTCTAATCACAGCCCAAGTCTCCATCATTGTAATGTTCAGAACGGTTTAATTGGCGCGATTTGGGTTTACGTCATGGCTGAGGAATGGGTAATGCGAGGGCTTACAATAGAATGGCCATTTCTGTTTCTCATATAGGTATGTTTCCTCCTTATGTGGGTTGTTGAACTGTCAGTGGTGTTCTATGCTCTATAACAGTGACCCCTGCCATGAATGTGACCCCTGCTGTAACTTTGACCTTTACTGTATGTGCTCCTAACCGCAGGCTGCAGCTTGACCTGTGACCGTTGGTCTCATTATATTTGGTCTCCTGTAACGCTGAGACCCTGGGGATGCGACCGTGCATGTGTGTTATCTTTGTGCTGGCTGTCTGTACTGTATAGCTGCCAATGAAATGGTCTGTGTGTGTGTGTGTGTGTGTGTGTGTGTGTGTGTGTGTGTGTGTGTGTGTGTGTGTGTGTGTGTGTGTGTGTGTGTGTGTGTGTGTGCGTGTGCGTGCGTCACATACCTTGTTTTAGGGACGCCCTTCAGACCCTCCCATATAAATTAAACCCCTTCAGAACGATGGATCCATATTGTTATATTGTCATATTGTTACTCCAGAGAACATTTCTGAATGAGAAAGAACTTAAAAAAAACTAAAAGAACCCCTACTGCCCTGGTTATTGATTTGTTCTCTTCTTTGCCATTATTGTTTTACGGCAGTTTTTTTATGAGCCGCCCTCTGCTTGCCTGCCAATTACGTCCTGTAGCCATTAAAGCCATAAAGAGCTGCTCTGCACTGGGTTCTGAATGGACCGCTGTGTGTGTGTGTGTGTGTGTGTGTGTGTGTGTGTGTGTGTGTGTGTGTGTACGCCTCCCGACCCACCGCCTGCCAGACCCCCCTCCTCCAACCCCCTATTAAATATTAACACCTGCTATCGCTTCTCATGGACCTCCAACTCCTGTGGGGTCCACTTAAATCACAGACTCACACGCACGCACGCACGCACGCACACTCATACATCATCATTTATATGAATGAACATATATGCATGTATGCTTGTGTGCTGCATGTAAACAAGCACAGTTGCGCACACACGCACACGCACACACACATTCCGACAAATACATGCATACACACATAAACGCATGTGCGCATGAGTAACAGAGCAGTGTGACCTGCCAACCTCAGATTGCCTCTCTGTCAAGCATCAGGCTGGTTACAGCTTTTACACTTCAACTGAATTATTCATCGTTTCAACTGTCTGTGTCTGTCTGTGTGCCTGCGTGCGTGTGATGGGGTGAATGTTGATGTTTACTCCAGTTTGCCCTAGTTAGTAGTTGTAGCTGAGAGAGAGACACCAGAGACAGCTGGTACTGAGACAGAGAGAGAGAGAGAGAGAGAGAGAGAGAGAGAGAGAGAGAGAGAGACAGAGACAGAGAGACACAGAGACACAGAGACAGAGACAGAGACAGAGACAGCTGGCATGTTCTTCATTATCTTCTCATCACCATTTTCTTGACAGTAAAATTCTCAG
Source organism: Protomyctophum parallelum (assembly GCF_964188405.1). Lineage (NCBI taxonomy): Eukaryota > Metazoa > Chordata > Actinopteri > Myctophiformes > Myctophidae > Protomyctophum > Protomyctophum parallelum. Next base: position 15,084,786 of record NC_139707.1, read on the forward strand.
TGTTTAACTCAACAAGCTCATTATCTTGTCAGGTGCTTCATTCAGGTACTAATATCTGAAGATCCAGTTCTTTTCATCAATGAGTATTATATTTTATTTCATTTTTTTCCTTCTATATCAGCTCCTTTCATGCAGCTGCGTCTGTCCTGCTCTCCAACATGCTTGAACTTACTATAACTCTCAGAGTGTCTGAATCTTATTTTTGGCTTTATATATTACAGCCTTATCCTGTCAACTAGGGCTATAAGTATACTCAGGACTGGCCTCTCTCTCTCTCTCTCTCTTCCTCGAGTCCAGTCTCAAACCCACCATTTGATGGTCTCGTCTCACATGAGACTCGGTCTTAACCTCTGTCTTACACCAGAGGGCTTGGGATTTTATTTTAGTTCATTTCTCCAAAGTTGGCCATTGCAGCTTCGAGATTCAAAATAGTTTATTAGGCAGAAGCTTCACCCCTGTCTGTCCAGACACACACACACACACACACGTACACACATGCGCGCACCTGCTTACGCACGCACACACTCACGTGTTTGAAACGGAAAACATGTCGATGACACTCTTCTGTCATGTCATAGTAAATTCTTCCACATTCAGTAAATATAATTGCAATGTTTATTATCACATTTTTTCTTCTGTTGAATAGTAAGTACAGAGACATTTATAGATAGATAGATGCTCTGAAAATGCATGCTGCCCATGCATGCGCCCCTCTGACCACTTAACCGCCACATCTGACCACTTACTGTAAATGGTCAGATGGGTGGGCCGCGAATGCTTTCAACATTTTCAAGTGGGCCCTGATCCAGAAAAGGCAAGCAGAGAACCATTGCTTTCGGTGGCTATTGTCAGCAACCAAACTGCATTTCAGCGCTACCCAGAAGAATTCACTGGACCTGGTCATTATCTTCTCTACCATCAAGTATTTATATCCACATAGCCTGATGTAGGACTGATTACTGAAGGCTTCCCCAATGTCCTCCTGCTGAAACATTTATACAACATGGCTAGGAGGATGTGTGTGACATGTTAGTGCCTCAGCTATCAGAAGGTTACAGTGTTAGAGTGGAACACTACAGTAGTAGGCCCATAGAATGTGTGTTCTACTATACCTCATCATACAGCAATGTATGATCCTAGACATAAGGTTGAGATCTACAAACTGTACTATTTCTCAATAAAAAGGGGAAAAAACGAGAACAAACAACCAAACAAAGAAATTCAGATTTTGTGGCATTTGCGGCATTTTTATGTCATGGCAAACATTCAGCAAAAACAGCCGATCTACAAGCCAACAACGCATGTTGTGAGATTTTGGATTTAAGAAATTTCGTGTAGAGGTAAAAAAAAAAGCTCAATATACCCTATTGGTCAATCGTATTTTAAAGTCTTTAAAAGTCTAAAAATGTACTCTTAATAATAAATAATAATCAATACGTTTAAGTTTAATAAATACATTCCATGCAGGCAGCAGTAAGTGGAGGGAAACAAGACCATGCCATGATGATTAAAAGTTGTTCCAGGTAAACTATTTATTGGCAGTTTGTAGCCAGATGTATGTGAGATCTCCGCCTACAGATACATCCGTGGGAAATCTAAATTCAATGTGGGCTAGAAAGAACTGTGGAAATAAATCTAACAAACCTACGCCTTCTCCTTGGAAAATCACCATTGATTTCACCCAGTAGTTTTAGCCCCAAAATTTAATTTTAGATATCATCAGACATGTCGGTCTCAAATATGCATGACTATATGTGAGAGTAATTTATGTTTAATGTTTTTGCAGAATGTTCACCTATTACATGCACAGTATGTGTATCAGATTATATGTTTATTATGAAGTCTGGCCACCTCACAGCTGGTCAGAGAGAGAGGCTCAGCCTCCTCAGTTTCCTGCAAAAAAGCGGGTTGGGTTGGGGTAATTGGTTGATAATTAAAATCCTAGTGTTACTGCTGTCATGTTGTAATTATTATGCAATTTGTTAGTTTTCTAAGTTTATTATTTTCTTAATATATATTTGAGTAAAAGGTATATTTATGAGTTGAAGTTCCGTCATTTCCGGTGCTATGCCCATATATGGTTTGCATCGTTGATGGTTCACAATCATTGTTCCACTTCCGTTCCGTAGAGATGTTTTGTTTTGGGCCGATCAAATAATTTATAAGACGAAAAACAAAACAAATAGTGTTGTCTCCTGACTTTCTTTTCTTCTTTCTAATGATTTGATCGGCTTTTCTGAAAGGGGAAGGGACTGCGGCGCTCTATGATGATAGCGCTTTGCGTCTCTCTCTCTCTCTCTCTCTCTCTCTCTCTCTCTCTCTCTCTAGAATTCGCATCAGATCAAGGAAGTTGGTTCGTGTTTATCTCTGTGATTCCGTCTTTTGACTTTCCCTTCCTGCCTGGTGTATGTCTCTGATACCATACCAGCCTCGCATTCTGGAGTTCCTTCAATTAAACGGGGTCCCACAGATGGTAGGAGGCAGTGACAGGAACTTAATTGTCCCTGGGAACTTGCAGGCCCAGGACTGGACAGGGGAGCTAGGGTGTGGAGATTCTTCCGTTCCGTAGAGATGCCGGGCGGTTTGTTTACAGCGTGTTGCTGACCAACAGGTTCGTGTGTTTAGAGTTGTAACCATTACATCAAGACATATTGACATTGTGTGGTTTAAATGTCTTATTCATGGAATGAATTGTATTTCAGTGTCGCTGTGTTTATGGGCACTTCAGAGGGCAAAGACGTCCTTTCATTCCCTTCGGTTTATGCAGCAGCGCCAGTGAGGTGTGTTTGTTTCCTTTCTGCATTTGTTATTGTTTCTTATGATAATGTTTCGGTATTGTTTGGTTCTAATCTGAATGTTCGTTTTATGCTTTATTTTACAACAGTTTGACGTTGTGGATTGATTGTGTGACAGACAATAAATCTACCAGTGATAAAATAACTACCTTGCCTCGTTCTGAGTCCGTTGGGAGTGACACCTAGTTTGTTTAATTCAGACTGAATTTCTATAATCTGTACTGGCACAATATCAGAACAACACTGCTATCTGTGAGCACAATAGAGAGCCGCAGTCCCTCCCCCTTTCAGAAAAACGAGTGGCCCAGGAAATGAAAACCCAATGCATTCTCCCATCGGCACTTCTTATTTAATTTATTTAAAGACGGTTACGCCGCGGACAAAGCCAACTCGGATCGTGACAAATCATGACAATGAACACAATGTTTTGGGCCGATCAAATAATTTATAAGACGAAAAACAAAACAAATAGTGTTGTCTCCTGACTTTCTTTTCTTCTTTCTAATGATTTGATCGGCTTTTCTGAAAGGGGAAGGGACTGCGGCGCTCTATGATGATAGCGCTTTGCGTCTCTCTCTCTCTCTCTCTCTCTCTCTCTCTCTCTCTCTCTCTAGAATTCGCATCAGATCAAGGAAGTTGGTTCGTGTTTATCTCTGTGATTCCGTCTTTTGACTTTCCCTTCCTGCCTGGTGTATGTCTCTGATACCATACCAGCCTCGCATTCTGGAGTTCCTTCAATTAAACGGGGTCCCACAGATGGTAGGAGGCAGTGACAGGAACTTAATTGTCCCTGGGAACTTGCAGGCCCAGGACAGGACAGGGGAGTGTGTGGAGATTCTTTGCAGAGAAGATAATTTGTATTTTTTGGAATACATTTAGTTGTCCCTACTTCTCTCCGTTAACAAGGCAGCGTATGTGTGAAAGGATGATAACAAACTCCTCCTGAGATGACACATCAGAGGAGGAGAGGAGGAGAAGCGAGGAGGAGGAGGAGGTTGAACCATCTATCACAGACCTGTGAGGACAGGCTCACAAATGTCTTCACAGCATGCTGGCTGTCTGCAGGCTGAAAAACACTCTAAATGAGTGATCACGGTCCCCCCGTTGGGAGCGAGCGTTCCTACCCGTCTGATGAAGGAGAAATGAAAGGCGGATATGTAAATGCGGGACCACCGACGTCGTTTGTGTCGCTCGGATCTGAGGCGAAATGACAGAAGTGCCGCAGCGAGGACTGATGTTATTATTGTTGATGCCGTTGTTGTTGTGAACCAGGATGTGGAAAAAAAGAAGAAATAAAGACTACAGAAGTCACTTGCTTTAGATGGTGTGCGTGTTTGTGTGCATGCGTGCGTGCATGCACGTTTGTGTGCGTGCGTGCGTGCATGTGTGCGTGTGTTTGTGGCGGGGGAGGGGGATTGATGAGTAGGGAGGAAATCACTGATTCCTAGACACATTGCGATTCTCTCTCCTCCACAATGCACAAAGCTACAGTATTATCTGGCTATTAGGACTCCCTTTTCGGCATCTTAGGTGGCTCTAAAATGTTTCTAAAAGTGCCATAATGCAGACATATTGTATTACAGTATTTATTCTGCATTTGTGCTTCTTGGTGGTAGAACAAAAAGATGTGATGATGCAGGCCTGGCACCTCTGCTGGTAATCCAGCATGACCGTGTGTTGCGGATTCAACTCCCGATCCCGACGAACGTTGCTGTGTGTCCTGAGTCCTCCCCCCATCTCTCTCCCTGTTTCCTGTCAAAACGTCATGTATATCATTATCTATCATTAAAGGCAAAACAAATGTGATGGCGCAAAATAAATTCTCCAACCAACTTCACTTATTTGTATGACAAATAGTGAATAGTGAACATAGACAATCTACAGTATAAGCCCACAATAATTTATTGTGAGCTTGTAAACTGTCTATTTTGTTTGAATAAAAATTTAACATTAACATTTTTTTAATTGTGATATTATCAAACATGCTGTAACTTTCACTATCAGACTATCGGTTGGACCAGAAGCAGGGAAAACATGTCCCCAGGAATAACAAGAGAGATTAAGAAAAGCAGACCCCCCCCCCCCACACACACACACACCAGCAAATCCAACCCGGCAGGAGGGTGTGCAGTCATTTCAGGTTGCGTTTTAGACCTTGAGAAGCTGTCAGTGTTTCACAGAATTTGTTTCCAGCAAACGGATCTCGTTTCATCTCCCATGTTGTCTGTCTGCTGTCTGGCATTGTCGGAAGGTCCCCAGTCTGTTACTGACTTCATCTACAAACTACGATGCTTCACTTCCTCCTAACACAGGATTACGCGGCTACAGTACATCTGGGGGTTTTATGAAAACCTCATACTGCAAATTGCTGATAGACAATTTACTGCAGAATTCAGTTTGTTTTCTGTCCCTGGGTGGCTTTGTTTCCCAGACAATGGTTTATAATATTGTACAGATTCGCCTGGCTGCCAAGAAAATCATTAGTGGAGACAATGCAGTAATCCGCTGCACACCTTTTGAAAGTTAAAGGGACCGTTGGTACCAAAGCCTACCAGTCAGGTGTTTGGTTGGCAAGAGACAAGAAAATGCAGCATGTTTACACAGCACAGCTCTCAGAAAAGCAATAGACAGTAAGAGGCAGCTTTAGCTTGTTTCATATTTACTTAACAATAGTCAAGTGGCTTATCGTGGTGTCCACCTGTGTTGGACCGAAAGAGTAAAACAAAAAGCTGGAGTGAATTCAAGGACACAGCCTTGTAAAATATGTATCAGAGCTGTGCAATACCAAACATTACACCGGAGAATAAGTTGTAATCTGCACTTTAAATCTGAGAACTTTAATTTTAACATGACATGATGTTGGAATTTGTGAGAGGTAAAGCGGTATATAAACTGAAGGACGACGAATGCTCAACTGCTTCGGCCCAACTGTCACCAGCAAAAAGAAACAGATGGGAAAGAGGCCATGAACAAGTTAGTAATTTGCTGTTGTACTGTTCTGTACTGTGTTAAAACTAAGGCAAACAACATTCTTAGAATCACAAAATATCCAACGTTAGCCTATAGCACTATACACACTGTTTAGTTTTGTGTCCAGGTGCAGGAGAAATACAGTAAAACATGGAAATGGAAATTATGAACAGTCTGCACAGTGGAATGAAGCTCTGTGGTTAGGTCATGATTTTATGCCTGAAGATCTGAAATAATCAAAACATTACAACAATTAGAATGAGGAGCTTTATTCCAGTGTGCAAACTGATTACTTCCTCGTGTTCCATTTCACACTAGACCTCGCATCCAAGTGTACAGAAGTGTCTCTGAA
>NC_139707.1:15093402-15323402 GCF_964188405.1 Protomyctophum parallelum
TTTGACTTAATAATCTGAATTCTATTCAGATTGACTTTCTCACTGACAATGTTCAGTTTCTGACAATGCACTGACAATCTACTGAATGGCAGGACTTGTGATGTTAATGAATTGCATTTTTACTTGTGATGTTCTCAAGCAGCAGGTCCTTGACATGAAACTGTCTGTGAGCCACGCACTGCTGTAAGGTGACCTACAGACCTGTAACAGTAGTGTCTGTGAGCCAAGCACTGCTGTAAGGTGACCTACAGACCTGTAACAGTAGTGTATGTGAGCCAAGCACTGCTGTAAGGTGATCGACCTGTAACAGTAGTGTCTGTGAGCCACGCACTGCTGTAAGCTGACCTACAGACAGAACAGTAGCGTCTGTGGCGTTGTTCATCACACAGGCTTACTTACTGTGCCTTCAGTCCATTTTGAAACATGAAGTTATGGTTTTGTTGATGGGTGTGTATCATTCAGATCTACAAGCGCTACAGGTCTTTCACGCCTTTAGTGATTTTTACTAGTTGACTAATTTGACCCGCTGGTAGTCAACTAGTTGTTTACCTAACCAGTATAACAGACTAGCCGACTAGTTGGTGAAAGTCCCATAACAAGCGTGCAACTAGTTTGGGTCCTGGGCAAACATATAATTTCTCTTTTGGGTCTTGAGCTAAAAAGTTTGGGAACCACTGTCCTATACAGTATGTGAATTGTCTTCTTTTTTTTGCCATTCTTGCAACATGATTCATTGTGTACAGTCAGTTTTCTCTTGTAGGTCAGATGTAACAGGAGCTTGTTTGGGGCCTGAGGACACATTGACCTTATCAGGTCAGAGAGAGAGAGAGAGAGAGACCGTCACCAAGGTGTGAGTCAGAGAAATGGGGAGAGAGGTGAGAGACCCTCTCATGGAAAAATGGAGAGAAAAATAGTGAGGGAAAGAGAGCTGAGTGATGAGGTTGAAGCAAAGCAATAGAAGTGAAGTGAGAGAGGTGGACAGGTGATGGTGGAGCACCCCCCCTTCATAATAAGCAACTTTATTGGGCGCCATAGTTTATCAATACCGATTCAATTAAGAGCTTCCATGTCACAAATCAATAATTAGCGCCGGCGTCTACATGGAAACTCCATAGCAGAGATACACTAAACCATCTGTAATCTAACCTGTTATTAAATTGTTGTTTGCCTTCTTCCCCTTGTCGAATCGAATATGTTCCATCATCACAATATGGACGCTGTGTGTACGTGCGTGCGTGTGTGCGTGTGTGTGGCAGAGAGGGTTTCAGCAGTGTGTGTGGTTGAGTGGGTGTGTGTGTAGTGTACTGTATATGTGTGTGTGTGTGTGTGGTGTAGTGAGGGGGTCTCGGGCAGTGCAGAGCCCATATGAATGCCAGGCAGTAATGCACAGTGGGCTCATGTTTCTGTGATACTCATCTCTGTGCATTGAGCAGAAGCTAATCCGTGATCTGATCTGTGCTGTTCTGTATGGTTTGTTCAGCGTCTGCAGGGTCCATATAGGGGAGCCATTCACTCACTGCATGAATTCAGCCATTCAGTGCCGCTGCATATACTCCTCTATTTATACTACAGTGTCATCAAGTGGAAATAAAACAAAGTGTCGGTTTTCTGCATTTGTACACTATAGCAAACTGTGATGGGAAATACACTGGTGGTATTACTGGTGGTAATGTACTGTACCATATCGTCACTGTTGGGTGGAGACTGTTGTAGAATCAGAATCAGCTTTATTTTCACATCACAGGTTTACAGGTGTTTAGAAGTGGGGGATTATTTTTCCCTGCAAACTCAATTGTGTTATTTGCATTTTTTTTCTTCAGGAAGAGAAAATGAAAAGAAGAACTAAGTTAAAAAAAAATAGGCAGATGTGAAAATGTGTCTTTACACATCGGCCGATGTGTGATGTCCGTTTCCAGAATGCTGTTCTGGAAAATGTGGGGCAGAGGTTCATCATTGGCATCCAGGGAGTGTGTGTGTGTGTGTGTGCGTGTGTGTGTGTGTGTGTGTGTGTGTGTGTGTGTGTGTGTGTGTGTGTGTGTGTGTGTGTGTGTGTGTGTGTGTGTGTGTGTGTGTTGGCACTTTGGTTTCATGAAAACTGGTTAATCTTGCCAGATTAAGTTTGCCAGTTAACCTGGATATGTTGAGGCTTGATTCAGTTTCATGAAAGCAATGCCACACTAGTTTCCATGGAAACTAAAGGCCCTTATACACGTAGCAATTTTTTCGTCAATATCAACAAGCAACGTCAATTCTCAATGTTGACTCTTCACTTTTCCATTGTGAACGATCAACTCCTTGTTGTTTAGAAAAGTCAGATCATCAGCGACCTCTACTGGTCAACATAACTAAATGCTCCAATCACAGCCCTCCTTGGCTTCACGTGGTGCTTTCTCCCGGGCCATACCTGAGAAGTGAAAAACATGGCGGCACTTTCTGCGCATTGGACAGAGGAGAAGGAACTATTATTACTTTTTATTCTGGTAAGTGAACATTTTGAGAACAACTGTTGGGTGGAAATGATTCAATACAAACTAAAACGAATTGTAGGCGGGTTTTTTTTGCCGTCGAATTTGTCATTGAGCGACGAGCGTATAATATTGCCTATTTGGCTGACGGACGTGCTTGTCTGCGGTACTACAGATGAGGTGAAATGGAAATATTTGACAGTGCTGAAACAGCCCGTTCTTAATATTTGACTATAAAACCATCACTGAACATGTCATTGTATTTAGGTACTTTGTTTTTATGTCACTACACGTGTTTGAAAAAAACCCGGCGTCGTCTATTTCCACTGGTACTAAAACCTCCCAATGTGTTTTGTATTCCGTGATTGAGCCACCACGGAGCGATGCATAAACAGACTGACTGAGATTGTTTACTATTGCTAGAAAGATTCGTAATGATATGGTTAAGTTTTAAATATGATAAAGGCTGTGCCAAATATATCAATGTGATAATTTGAGGTAGATTATGACTGTACACTAGTGCATTTGGTTCTCAAAGTGGGGTCCGGGGACCCTCAGGGGTCCTTGCGGGAGTTCGGGGGTACCCACCCAGCTAGCAAGTCATGGCGCGCCGCCGACGTGAGGCGGTCCCCGCGCGCCGCGGATCGTGTCCTCCGCCGGGCGCGTGACGCGACGTGGGTGAGTCGTTCATGATCAGCGTGGGCCGCGCGCCCCGACGCGCGTGTAGCCGGCGCCCCGCTTCTCTGCCGCGACTCGAACGTCAGCTACGGACGGCAGCAGCAGGACAGCGTGAAGCTGTCTTATGACACCCCCCCCCCATATATATTGCGACCCTCACCCCTCGATCCTCCCCCATGCTCACCTCCCTCCCACATATTTATAGAAACATAATTAAGCAGCAAATGTATACTTCATTTTGTTTCTTTATTAGGAAAAAAAAAAGGTTACAATGAAAACATTTAGACAGCCATGTTAAACATAAATAAAGGCACATAAACATAAAAAAACATGGAAATATTTTAAAACAGACAAGTTTAGAATACAAGTGGTTGATTTTTATGCCATTTTGCTGAGAATGCACTTTAGGACCACATTTTGAGAACCACTGGCTCCTAAAATATATAAAACAGTAAAACACCAACTTTCCTGAAACCACCAGAACATTGTTGGATAAGACTGTCCACAATTCCACAGTTTTCTGAAAAACCTATGTTTCTATATCAGTGGTTCTCAAATTATGTCATGTCAAGGACCCCAGAAATATTATGACACCTATCTGAAAATATGTTGTTCCAGGGACTACCCAGAAGCAAAGAGGAGTTAAAAACGTTTGCTCTGAAATAATATATATTCAAAGATTTGCACATTTTCAGGATAATAGCAGACCTACAAGCTCGTAGCGCGGTCCCTGGAACAACATATTTTCAGATTGGAGTAAATCGTTTGAACACCAATGATACAGAAACATCTAGGGTTTTCAGAAAACAGTCATATCATTTAAACACTTTAACCATCATTTTAAAAGCCGTTAGATTGTTGGCAGATCTACAAGGATTTGCTATTTTTTTTTAAATCGTGAAAATGTGGCCCAAACCCAGTGAACGTTTTACCTCAAATCTGCAAGGATTTAGAAGACATTTTGTGGAATCAGTTCTCAAGTTTAATTTCTTATGTCTATAAAACACCAAGTCTATTCTGTGTAGTTAGTTATGTAGGCCCAGTAATGTTGCAATAACAGTTACACAGCTATAAACAGAACACACAATCGAGATTCACCTTTTGAGCAAGAAATCGTGCAGCATACATTTGAACCCTTTTCATGCCAAAGTTATTCAGCATTTGAGCCACGGACCACCGTTTGATGAGCTGCCTGGCTGCCTGCTGTGCCTGGCCCCCAGCAGAAGTTCCAGGATGCACCCTATCCAACGTCTCCAGCTCTCAGACCCCAGGTTTCCGTCACTGAAGTCCAAGATCCCCTGGTTTTAGCCACTTTAACCATTATTTTAAAAGCTGTAAGCTGTTGAAAACGAGCTTGTAGATTTGCTAATTTTGAAACATTGTGAAAATGTGGCACAAATCTGTAACTATATATTATTTTGCAGCAAACGTTTTAACTCAAATCTGTGAGGATTTAGAAGACATATCAGTTCTCAAGTTTAAGTGCTTAAGTCTTTAAAACACCAATTCTCTTCTGAGTGGAGTCAGGAGTTTCTGAGCGTAGCAATGTGTCTGTGTATGTCCCCGTGTCTGTATTTCCGAGCACGGAAAGCTGGGTGCGTTCCTTGAGGTCGGGATGTTGCGGGGACCCCCACACGGTACAATGCAGGCTGGGTATAGACTGGATTCCTCTTTATCCATCACCATCATCCACTTCCTCCACGTGACCTCCTCATCTGTAATTTTAACCAAATCAAATACAAAATTGATATGGATTGCATTTGTATAGGGCTCACAACACGTGAGCTTGTAGATCGACTATTTTCACCATGCAACCAAGTGTAAATTCAGGCATTCTGAAATAGGCCTACCTACCATCACTGCTGTGAAATGTGGGATAACGTTTTGATGGCTGTGAGAACCACTGCCTTAACCCATTTAGACCTGAGGACGCATCTGTGTCGCCTCATAGGTTTTAAACATTATTTTAAATGCTGTTAGCTGTTGAAACACATTGTTGGGTGCCAATTTTCTGTCCTTGGTAAAAATGAAAATGAACAATTACCTTAAATTAAAGAACGATGTCTCAGCTCTGTACAGCATGTCACCTTGTCTGTAAAATGAAATCAAATTCAAGTCAAATTTCTTTCAAATGTAACAGCAAACTTGAGGCAAGAGAGATTGTAGCATGCAACCTAAAACTACAACATTTCAGATGACTAAAATGACTGTTTCATGCTGTAATGATGCAGTGTGGACTGTGTGGTACCAGAGAGACAGCAGCAGGATCAAAGGGACAATATATACAGAAGTTACACAAAATATATGGCTTAACCTTGTTATGTAGCTGCTGTTGTTGTTGCCATGATGTAAGTGGAGTAGAAACCAGGTCAGGGCGGTAGAGAACGCAGGGTTCCAGTCCAGTCCTGAGAAGTTTAGAGACAGGAAAAGACAAAGTTCAGTTGTTTCAAAAAGTAATTACTTAATTCAGTGGTTCACACCAAATAACTGTTCAGACAGAGCAGAGACAGGGCCGTTTTCTTGAGTTCCTTTAGAGGAGACAAGAACAGAGAGAAGAGTAAAAGAAATGGCTCAGAACGTACCTGCATGGCAATGCTCATTCACTGCATCTGCACCTGTAATATAATAACAAAAAAAGTCTGTTTTAAACATTAGCCTACTATGTGATATATTTTACATTTGCAAAATAAAGATAATAATAATAATATAATAATAATATAAAACACCGTCCATAACGCTTAAGCTGCAGTAGCTTTCTCTCTTTCCAACGGAGCTAGATGTTTTTAAGCATTGGGGTTTGCTATTAAACCACGTCCAAACAATAGATTAGCTAGCTAGCTAGCTAGCTAGCTAGCTAGCTAGCTAATCAGATAAACAGATAACAGATAAAGATCAAAACTATTCTAACACGTGCAATTACACTACACAGTATACAGTATATATCAGATATAAAAATACACTGACCTTTCAACTGAATTTCTCCGGAGAAAAACGGTGAATATAAGCATTTATTGCCAACTTTGTCTTCCTCGTCTACTCTGCTCAGACGCTCAGCTCCGAGCCTCCGACCGGCGTCGACTCAACATAACAATAACAACAACTGGCCGTCTAGTGGCGGGCAGCCTGCAGTGCAATGCATTCCGGGTACATTAACACCAACCGGCACATTAAAGTGTTGAATGATGATGAGAAATTAATAATAATAATAATAATAAGAAGAATATAATAATAAGAATAATCCACTTAATTATATTCAATAATAGTTAAAAAAAATAATCTTAATAATAATAATCCTACAAAATATAATATTATTATTATTGATTTATTTATACATACATCCTTGTCTGAGAGAGAGAGAGAGAGAGAGAGAGAGAGAGAGAGAGAGAGAGAGAGAGAGGGGCGGGGGGGGGCAAGCCTCAGGAGAGCGTCACGAGGGCTGTAAATGCACAGATCTGTGCATCAGGAATGAAAATCTACTGAGTGACAGTGACTGACGTGAGGACCGCCTGGGGAATTCCGCGCGCGCCCGGGCGCGCGCGCCCGGCTCCCGACAGCGGGAGGCGGTACCTAGCGGGGCAATGTTAGCTGGGCAGCTAAAGGATAGTTATAGGAACCAATATAGTTGGTACAATACATTTGGCTAAATTAAGTGATGGTCCATAGCTTGGTTCATTATATAATATTTGAGGGATTTGATGAATTGAACAATGTGGACCCTGTTGTAAACAAGTGTAATGCTTAATTGGGTTGTCCACTCACAGTTGACAGTCTTTGTATTGAGTTTGTGCTTAAAATGTACTGTAAATTCTACAAACTGTTAATAAATATTTCAATCAATCAATCAATCCTTGACTGGAAATGTTTTGACAAACAATGCACTAGTGTGTCCCTGTATCTGTCAATGATTTAAATTAATTTAAGTGTTATTATCTTCCAAAATGATCATGTGTTGCACTTGTCATGTTGTGTTGGGGAACCACAAGGCAAAAGTCTACCAAAGGCGGGCCCTGGAATGCATTTGATGAAGGCTGTCTGAACAGCAGCTGGTGCCTTTCACAGGTAAGATCAGTACTTATGTCACTGCTGATCAACTCACTGTTGATCTGACCTCATCAAACCCTGTACACTCAAGACATGCTCCTTATTTTAATGGGAAGTACAGCATTCATTCCATGTTGACATGACTGCCACATAAATGTGTCAAATAATGTCCTGGACCTGGTATGAGTATTGAAAGAAAATGAAACATACTGGGGAATAGACTGACACCACGCTAGACAGGAACGCCCACAAAAAAAAGAAAGAAAAAAGAGATTTATACCTACCATGTATTTATCTGTAATGTTTTATTTTACCTGTTATTGTAAAGGGTTTTATTTTACTTGAAGGAATTGTGTGAGTGATTGAGTGAGTAGATTGGAGGAGTGGAGGGAGAGCAGAGCAGCACAGAGTGAAGAGAGGAGAAATGTTTGTGAAGAAAAATTCATGTAACACGTTATTTTATAAATTGACAAGATTAGTGAAAAAGTAATCTGTTGGTTGAGTTACAAGTGTTGGACTGGTTGATGGACAGTGATTTCAACAAGGAGTTACAAGGATGTTTTCCAGCTTCACTGTGACTGCAATGTGTATGCTGTTAGCATGCTAGTTGGCTAAGCTAGTTGGACAGTGTATCATGATAGTGGGAGGAGGAGGTAGCCTGTTTAGCTAAAGCAGTCAACTCCTAAGCTACTAAACCTTCCTGAAGACGTCGCCTGAAGCAAGACATCCCAGATAGCGGGGTGAGCTACCGCTCTAACCTTCCTCTGGCAACGTGGGACCTGCCCCTCATCTTTTCTTCATCTCTGCCCAGCTAAGTCCATTGTTCACCATCCACCTGCATGTGTAGGCCGCACATGCATCAAAGACACAGTGCTCCCACAACAACAACACCACCATTCTCCTGAACTGTAAGTTGCCCTGACAGGAGTGAAGACATATTTTTGGACAGCAGTATCAGGCCTGCAACGAGTACTAATTTTATTTTGGTTTAATTGTTTTTACATGCCGGCTTAGTTCATGTGTTGAAGATTATAAGGTTTTATAATTGTGAATACACAAAGGTATCTGACATTTGGTATTGTAAAGTGCATTTAACTGAGTATCATCTACTGTACCAGTGAGAACATTATTCTGTTTTTATTTTAGGATCATTTTATTTTAATTCATATTTTTAAGTAAAATTATAAGACATCTGGTTGTTTTTTCTATTTGCTTAGATAAGGATTTCATAATGTTTAAAAAGGTTTAAGTTAAAAAGCTTAAAAACAAGTGATTTCATGGTAATTAGTTAATAAGGGAACTCAAGTTTATATTTAAAAGATTAAAACTGCTAGGTACTTTTAAGTTAAAAGAACTTAGGGGCCCTGCCCATAATTCATAAGGTGTAAAAGGGGCTACACTATGTTTGAATATTTAACCCTTGTAGAGAGAAGACTTCCGCACACCCGGCAGGCAATTTGGAGCAGGTGCGATGATGACAGAGAGTATACAGAGCCTGAGGAAGGTCGCAAGACCGAAACGTTGCTCAATAAAATTACTCTGAACTAGCAAGTGGCAGTGTGCGGATGTCCATTCCTTCACATTGAATATTTAACCCTGAAATGTAGTGTACAGAGAATATATTGTGTTTTGTCTAGTTGAACCATGGTCATCCATTGTCTGTTGACAAAATGACAAGGTTTGATCATAGGCGGAGCTGTGGGGAAAAAGTATGTGAGCAATAGTTCGCTATTGCTCACTAGTTGGCGCTCGCTAACTGCTATGGGACCTAATGGTTAGTCAAAGATCTCCAAATGTCAGAATCTTTCTTTGGGTTCCAAGCGGGGCTAAGGTTGGATATACTTTTATTTTTTCCAGTTAGCAATGCATTGCCTTTTTGTTTTATAACTTTTTGGACTACTTTATTGAGCCAAAGCTATATTTAGTGTCACTTATTTTTGTTATTTTGTTTAAAACTAATTTGTGTTCATGTGATGTCTGTTATCGTGTTTATGTCAAGTCACTTTAGGCCTAGCCAGTGTCAGTCAACAAGGAAGCAGATGTATGCTGTATTGTGAACAAAGAGGCTTAATACATTGTTTGTGTTGCAGTAATGCAGTTCCATGATGTGGCGGTCGAGTGGAGTTTCCAGAGTTTACCAGGGTGGTGAAATAAGCTGCTAAAAGACATGGACAAGTGAATTCTCTCACCACCAAATAGGTGAGTGTTACTTAATCCTTAGTAGGAACCCCTTTAGGCCTGTCATGATTATGACGTTTTGCTGGCGATTAATTGTGGCTCAAATAATTGCAATTAACGATTTAATTGCACCATACTAACATTGCAAATAAAACTTTGTCTTTTTTTAGACCTCGAAAACAAAAAGGTCCACAATATTACAAATAATATGCATAATTCAATAACTTTATACCGTAATAAAAAAAAAGCTCAGAACATGTCACCTTGTGATACGGTTTGAGCCTGTAGATCAGCTATATTTCCAAAAAATATATATGTTTGAAAATATATGAAATGTTTTCAATATGGCAACCATTATGACGATTATGATTAGTATCTCCGCATAAAAGTATTGCGATGATCTCAATTACCTGTGATTAGGCAATCACGGGTATGTAATAATTGTGGCAGGCCTAATTGGTTGCTGGCTGTGGTGTATTGCTGTTGGTGTTGGATGCTGGCTGTGGTGTATTGCTGTTGGATGCTGGCTGTGGTGTATTGCTGTTGGATGCTAGCTGTGTTGGATGCTGGCTGTGGTGTATTGCTGTTGGATGCTGGCTGTGGTGTACAGTACAGGTAGTGTTGTGATGAGGACATAACCGGGTCATGTCCAGGTGCTTGTACAGTACAGGTACAGTGTTGTGATGTGAACATACTGTAACAGGGTCATGTCCAGGTGCTTGTATAGTACAGGTAAAGTGCTGAACCTGCGGTTCCTGAACATGCTGAACTCAGCCACCGTGAGTCGTCCTCACAGGGAGCATCTCCCAGGGACACCAAGCATGATGAAATATACGCTGCTTTGTGTGTGTGTGTGTGTGTGTGTGTGTGTGTGTGTGTGTGTGTGTGTGTGTGTGTGTGAGATCAAGTCATATAAGAACTGTGTTCTTCTTAAAATGAACAAATCACGTCTGTTTGGAGAGAAAAAATACTCTTTGGATAAATGAGTATTGTTCCACCATCATTTGACATGTCATATCCATATGAGACCCGGGGTGATTTGTTTACATAAAGCTCGGACCCAGGGAGATAGCGCCCCCTAGCGGCAGTTATGTCAGACTTCGGTGCTCTAGAGAATGTTTTATGATTGTGTAATTTTGAAAAGGTTATTAACGTGTTTGAATGAATGACTTGTAGACAGAGCAGGTTCTTATAAACAACGTTGTCGGTTATTCCTCCTCATCTCCCAGAATAAAAACATAGAGATCTGTCTCAATGGCTCTGCATGGATGCCCTTTGGCCAAAATATAGATTGAGCAATTTCAGATGAATCTGCACCAAGTCGGTGGTGCAAAGGCCATATCCCATGTGACCGATATTTGTGCGAAGTTTGAATATTAAACAACTTGGGTGCTGTTGCAAATGCAAACGGAAAACCCACGGCTCTTGGGTTGTGTAGGATTGACTTGTCTTCTTCTTTATTGCTCACACTTGCACTCTTCTTGACCTTCCTATCAACTCCTTATGTCTCTCAATTTATCTCTCTCTCTCCTTCTGTGTTGTGCTAATCTGCACTCTAATGTATCCGCTTATGTTTCTCAACCTATCAACCCTCTTTCTCTCTCTCTCTCATAGCATTGGCCTCAACAGAAGCCTCACCTCACATGCGCTTTCTGTCTTTATTTGTATTAAGCTTTTAAGATCTATCTCCCTCCCTCCATTTCTCTCTCTCTCTCTCTCTCTCTCTCTCTCTCTCTCTCTCTCTCTCTCTCTCTCTCTCTCTCTCTCAGAGAAGTCATGATGAAACATCTTTTTCCCTGGTGATGAATGTGTGTTATAGAGTCTCTATTGATTTAAGACTAAGAAATGTCATAGATCTTTCATGGTGATCAAATCGTACATCACACAGATGAAATGTCACCTCAGGGATTATGACAAATAGGAATTTGACCCTGATACCACTCTCTCCTGTCCTCCCCGCTCATCTCCTCCAGAGATGGAAAGTACATTTAATCACTTTAAGTACAATTGTGGGTGTCATTTTGTGATACTTTATACATTCTTCTCCACTACAACTCAGAGGCAAATAATGTACTGTTTACTCCATGTGAGAGCTTTAGCTCCTATATTGTTACTTTGCACATTTGGATCGCTAATACAAAACATACATTAAACACTTATGCCCTAGCTATTTCATACTTTGGTTATTTGAATATTCCCAATGACATTAAAAAACACCAAGTAAACATGTTGTTCTCTGGGTGAATGAATGCCCATAGTTTCCCATGTATTCCTCTTTTCACCCAGTGCTTGCTTGTAGATCAGCTATTTCTGAAAAACGTTTGACACATTTGGACAAATTTGAGTACTTTTTATGTTGGTACTAGAGTATAATCAGTATATGTTGGTGTACTTTAATCAAATAACATTTAACATTTAACATTTTATTGTACTTAGTTGTGAGTAGTATTGGTACTTTTACTTAAGTAAAGACTTATTCCACCTCTCCTCTATCTTTTTTGTGCTTCTCTTAGATTTGTGAATAAATTACCCCGATGAACTTCCCCTTTCATCTCTCGCCTCAGTAGTGAGACTAGTGTTCATACATGTGACACTTTATACTAGCCTATATGTGTGCCTGCATACGTACATGCATTTTGACATAGTCTTTGACAAGTAGAGGGTCTGTCCTGAGACTGCTATGTCAGAGTTCAATCCCTAACCAAGGTATATATTACCAAAGACCATAACAATTGTTATTGTACCCAATGCCTCCCTGCTTCGTACTCGATAGGTTTGGATTTAAATTAATTTAAATATTGTCATAATGCACTGTGTAGACTATTGTGTCTCCATGCATGCACGTAGAACAGTACTGTAAACAACTGTTGTCATAGCAACCATGACATTTGCATTTGTTTTGTATGTAACAACACTTTCAGGACATTGACATTCCATATGCACTTCATCTAACCCCAGTGTTGTCCCTGATTTCTTGTGTCAACCCCAAATAAAAGGAAGGCAGGCAGACAGGCGCTCCTACGCACGCACGCATGCGCGCACCCATCACTCTATAGTTTCTCTTTCTTTCTGATTCTATCACTATCTCTCAATATCTCACACCCTTTATTTTTCACTCTTCCTCCTCTCTCTCTCACTCTCACTCTCTCTCACACACACACACACACACACACACACACACACACACACACACACACACACACACACACACACACACACACACAGGCACACGCACGCACAGTCCTTCTGGGGATGAGCTCAGACTTACACCCTCATTTAGACTGAGACAAGGTGATAATTAAAGTCACAGCCTTGGTTCTGCTTGCATCTGTGGTGTGTGTGCGCGCGTGTGTGGATGCGCGAGTGCGGATGCGCGAGTGCATGTGCATTGGTCTCAATGGTCTGTGGCTCTGAGTGGATCAGTGGTGTGTGTGATGCATCTGTTCCGTTTTGAAGCCATCTGCAGAACCAGAACCAATCGTGCGTACACACAACGTCAGCACATGCACGCGGGAACAGAGACGCGCACGCACATACACATTCGTCAACATCTACAAAACTAAACGCATAAATCACATGAAAACGCACCACTGTCACATCTGGTGACGCACACCCCTCCGTGAGTGAACACAACATGATCGTCCTTGTGTCTCTTTTTTCAGAGTGCAAGCGAATCTGACTAGTTTCTCATACCGACTGTCCACACTGTTATATGCAGGCCATCTGATGGGATTTGTGTATTCAGACATCGTCGACCTATATGCATTGGTTGCTGTGGAAACGATGCATCGCCATAGGCAAAATGAATGCTTAACTTAAACTCTGTCGATGGTGTTGCTGTCCCAAAGTAGCTGATCTAAGCTTGTAGATTTTTACAGAGCGACACCATTGTACCACGAAGCACGAACTATACGAGTGTCCAGAGACTCCAGACTGAGACGACTTCTTTAGAAATCCGATGTGATTAGCAAAAATAAGTGGATTTGTTGCTGTTCAGACTTGATAACAATCTGATTTCAATGTCAATTGGCCAAAAATCACATTATGGCCTCCAGTGTGAACATAGCCTAGAAGACGGATGCAGACGAATGAGCACACGCGAGAGACGAACCATGAAAGAGAAACGCGTGACAAGGGGACAGAAACCGACCATACTTGTTCCTGTCACTGAAGACCAACACATGCATGACGACCACAAAGTACCCAGCAGGCTGCACACTATGTATAATATAGTGAGCCATTAAAACAGTAACGTCTTCTGAAGAATGCACCGGGCACCCCGGGCGGGAGGACGGAGTTTATAATGAAGCAAATGAGACGCACACATACACACACAGACATGCATGATGGCGTGTGTGTGTGCATGCGTGCGTGTGTGCATTTGTGTGCACGCCAGCCCAACCATGCAGACATGTACAGTATGTGTAGACTGTGCACACTGCACAGTAGGTGACATGAAAATATCTGAGCCAGCAAAAGAGAAAGTCAGGGACAAGGATAGAAGGAGGGATGGAGAGAGAGGGGAGATAGAGAGAATAGGGGGATAAAAAGGGATGAACTAAGGAAAAATGTGAGTAATGTCTTCTAACAGTATTGCTGGGTACTACAAATTCTAGTCTGTCCTGAGTACACACCAGGGGGGTAGTCAGCCAGATATTTCGTGAAGCCTCATTTGAAATCGGTAGTTCATATAATGGCCTGTTGTGGCGCTGGACTGGACCCAAAAAGCCCCATAGCTCCATAGAGGCCCATGTATTTTGGCCCAACTTCACCTAGACTGTATTACCTTAATAAACATGGTCATGAATACTTTCTTCTTCCAGTCACTAGTTTAAAGTCTCATTTCTAATGTCATAATATTCTTTTTGGAAAATTATGGTCCCATTAATTAAAATAATGACCATAAAGTCGCGTATGTTCTGAGGGGCGTGGCTACCGTTACTGTCTATGATCGGGATTCCCCTCCCACTCAAGAGTCTTCTCCTCCCACTAAGGCTGCAACAACGAATCGATTAAATCGATAAAAATCGATAATTAAATTCGTTGCCAACGAATTATCTTATCGATTATTATCGCGGGTGTTTTCCAACATTAAAATGTAACGTAAAGCTGCTTTCTTTTTACCGTTCCGTAACGGCACTAGGCTGAACGAACAATATGCAACGGGTCGGTATAAACACAACACAGGGCGCGTTCGGAAATAGCGCACTGAGCGCACTGTGCAATGCAAACTAATAGGCGAGTGCGCTCCCGGTGTGCATTTCCAAACGCACCCATATATTGTCTTGAACGTGACCAGAGCGCCCGGTCCGCATCTACCCCTCTCTCTCCCAACTAACTTCAGTCTCCCCCACACACACACACAGAGAGGGAGAGCGTCAGCTCTGTGGCTGCGATGATCTGCTTGCAAAATGCCCCAAACAGGTCCCAAAACATGGCATTTGTGAGCACGGCCACTGTCCATATTTGTTTGTCTTATGACAAAAAATGCTCCACAATGTCTGAATCTGTGAGCTTGCAGGCTGTCTACGACGAGCACTATAGCAGTGTAGCTTGCTAACGATCGTTAGCTCCTCATTGGTTCCACCTGTGTAATCACAGCAGCGCATTGAAGTGGGCACAGGGCAAAAATCTCCGTGAAGTGAACGTTTTTGCTTAATGATTTATTCAGTGCTGTTTAACTTTAGCAATATGTGATACTAGAGCCTAAACCCTAGAGAACATGCCAATATGGCTGCTATAAGAACGGTTTCCCCTATCAGCTAGCATGCTACTTAATTGTGTGCACTGTGTGTGTGCGTGTGCGTGTGTGTGTGTGTGTGTGTGTGTGTGTGTGTGTGTGTGTGTGTGTGTGTGTGTGTGTGTGCGCGTGTGCGTGTGTGTGCGCGTGTGCGTGTGTGACTGTGTGCGTGCGTGCGTGTCCACACAGACTGTGTAGGACAGTGGTTCTCATAGTGGGAGTTCCAGCTACATTATAGATAGTTAGGAAGTAAACCAAGTGGACCCTAAAGGGTCTGTAACAGAGTGCAAAAATGGAACCAAATAACTCACAATTGATTTTACCATAGAAATTAAAAAATAAAAATTGGGGTCCCAGAGATAGAAATGGGAAGAAAGACAGTCAGCTATACACAGTCAACATTACAGATTACAGTATCATTACAAGTAGGAATGGCAATAAAATCAAATTGGATAAAAAAAGGGGGTAAAATATTAATTTTGAATGAGTATTCATTTTTATTGTCTTTATTGTTAGTTACAACATGCCTAAAATAATTTGAAGCTAATTTTTTTAAGTAATTGCAAAAAGGTGCCATAATCCGATTAATCGATTCATCGTTTAAATAATCGGCCGATGAATCGATTATGAAATTAATCGTTAGTTGCAGCCCTACCTCCCACTCGAGTCAAAATAAAAACCAACGGAGAAGAAGGGGGGGAAGTCCCGCCTCGTTGTCTGGGCAGCCAATGGCCAGCTGGACCCAAACGGAGCCATACTCAAGCTCTCACACACATACTAATATCTAGCTCGACCCCATGCTACACCTGCTTTTTGTGCTGGGTCACACTTGGTCCTGGGGGTTGGTGTGGGACTAGAACAACCATAATATGTCCTACCCTTTTGGTTACCTTTGGGAATGTACTGTATAGATGTGAAGCTTCTGGTCTATGTTGAAGTGCAGTGCTGGGCAAATGATGGGCTATATTTATGAAATATAAAAATGTAATGTTAGACCTTCCATCTTTATTGTACAAGCTTAAAATGTATACATTACATTGCTGGGATGATTGTGCTGATGCAGCGCGTTTGTTGCGACTGTGCTTGTAGATCTGCTATCATTTTTGCATAGTGGTTAAAGGAGACATTCAGACAAACTCGTTTTACCATTTTCTTTCTTTTTGTCTTTTTTGTGATTAAACTTTATTATTTGTGTTTTTGTCCTGAACACCAAAGCGAAAGAAAGACTAGCATTAACTATAGTCAGGTTGGCATTCCCGGTCAATTTTCCACATTACTTTGTCCATCTAAAAGGCTTGATGTAAATGTTGCCTGCATGTGTTTAAACCTGAGCCTGCCCTCACGGCCCAGACCACCAAACCAAAACAAAGCCAGTGGAAAGACGAGGAATAAAACCTTCTTGGCCAATAATGATATTTAGAAATTCCTCCTCCATATTTTTCAATTTGACCCGGGCTGGACTAATGGAAATGTAAGCTGTATTTCAACATGGACGTGCCCTGAATACATAAAGGTTCTGTAAGTGATATATTTTGGTTTAAACAAAACCAAAAAGCTCTATATTGTGATGGTAATCATTGCTATACAGTGTTTGTTCAGTAACCACGGTTTCTCCCTTTAAGTGGTCAGAGGGGGTGGGCCCTCCCCTGATACAGAAATAAGTTTGGGAATCAATAACCGTTACGATATATCCCTGCATGGTATCAATGATTTGGTGACTCCCGGCTTCATCTTCAAATTTGGGGGCCGTTTTTAGCCTGATCTGAGCCTCATTGACTTCCATTTTCAGATTCAAGTTGCATATTTCAAAACATAGACTGTAAGACACAAACCTTTTAGCTCGAGACCCAAAAGAAAAATGATACATATATCTCCCCGCGACCCAAACTAGTGAACAGCTACAAGCTTGTACTTTTTATCTACAACTTTCAATACATCTTTCTTTTTTTTAAGGAAAAAATAATAATTTCTTAGCCTACTTCCAGAGCCATGCCGTAGTGGTTGAATTGTTCCTCCAGGCTAAAATGAGACGTTTGGGGCCTGCCCTTCAGTGTGTGTGTGTGCTAATCCCCTTATCCCTAAATTACTTTTCCTTTTTTACTATTTTGAAAAACATCTTTGAATAGTTACAGTAAAATATTTATAGTAAAAATGTTTTAAAAACAAGGCAAAGTAGTTTAGCATGGAGGAAAATAGGGCCCCCGGTCTCTCCTACACACTGTCTCCCTCTCAGCTTTATACTCTCTGTCTCTCCTACACTGTCTCTCTCTCAGCTTTATACTCTCTGTCTCTCCTACACTGTCTCTCTCTCAGCTTTATACTCTGTCTCTCCTACACTGTCTCCCTCTCAGCTTTATACTCTGTCTCTCCTACACTGTCTCTCTCTCAACTTTATACTCTGTCTCTCCTACACTGTCTCTCTCTCAGCTTTATACTCTGTCTCTCCTACACTGTCTCTCTCTCAGCTTTATACTCTGTCTCTCCTACACTGTCTCTCTCTCAGCTTTATACTCTGTCTCTCCTACACTGTCTCTCTCTCAGCTTTATACTCTGTCTCTCCTACACTGTCTCCCTCTCAACTTTATACTCTGTCTCTCCTACACTGTCTCCCTCTCAGCTGTCCTAATCTCCGTCTCTCCTACACTGTCTCCCTCTCAGCTTTCCTACTCTCTGTCTCTCCTACACTGTCTCCCTCTCAGCTGTCCTACTCTCTGTCTCCTACACTGTCTCCCTCTCAGCTGTCCTACTCTGTCTCTCCTACACTGTCTCCCTCTCAGCTTTCCTACTCTCCGTCTCTCCTACACTCTCCCTCTCAGCTGTCCTAATCTCTGTCTCTCCTACACTGTCTCCCTCTCAGCTTTCCTACTCTCCGTCTCTCCTACACTGTCTCCCTCTCAGCTTTCCTACTCTCTGTCTCTCCTACACTGTCTCCCTCTCAGCTTTCTACTCTCTGTCTCTCCTACACTGTCTCCCTCTCAGCTTTATACTCTGTCTATCCTACACTGTCTCCCTCTCCATTATTTCTCTTTACTGAATAGGCATGTGTGTTGCTGTCTGATCCATTTACTGTAGTTGTGTAATCCTCTTCGGTAAACAGCGTGTCGTGTTCTCCTTTTTGATGAGACGATAATGCTTGTGAAATTGAAAGTAATCCTAAAAGCTTTTCATTCTTCTGCTTTGCATTCTCATCGCTCTCTGTATGTCGCTGTAACTCTTTCTGCTTCTCTCTTCTTCTCCCCTCTCCGAAAAACCGAACATAGACTCTAGGGAAAACAATCTGTTAGCCCTCCCTAACGGAGGGGAAAGTGCCCTTATTGTTACTGATATTTGGCACAGGATATCCACTGGGTTCACAGGTTCAATATGTTTTCTCACCGGCTGCTGTATTTTACTGGCGGATTTAACTGCCAGGTTTTGAGAGAGCCGATCAAGGTTCAATGCATTGTCGAGGAGAGGGCCGCCCACATCGGCAGAAGGTCGACAGCAAAACGTGGATTAGCAAAGTTGAGATATAGTTCAAATGTTCGGGGGCAGCATCCAATACACGGCCAACGTGGAGGCAAGTTCAAGATGATGAAGAGCTGCCTGCTCCATTTTAAAGCCAGGCAAAACAAAAAGTAAGTTTCAATGTAAAAGTAAGTTTAAATGTAAAAGTAAGTTTAAATGTAAAAGTAAGTTTAAATGTAAAAGTAAGTTTAAATGTAAGAGTAAGTTTCAATGCAATTACCCATCTATTTTCATCATAGTGAACTACAAAATATAGTCGTCATCTTGTGCTGCAGCTTGCCGCAACATGAAAATATATACATTAAAGCACCGCAAAAGTATCTAATAATTATTATTTAACTAAGATATATTTTTAAAGCACTAACTTACATAAACACTACATGGTAGCATGTAGAAAATGGCAGATACTGTACTGTATACACTCACAACGTTTTGTGTCCTGCTATTGTTGGCCTGCAACGCGCTCTATTATGACGGAGCATAAATTAAGCCTGGCTAACACCCTCTTCTTCATAATGTGCAATTTTGTCTCTGGTTGTTATGGCCCAGATGGGTCCAGAAAAGGATAGAAATTTGAAAATAGTTGTGGAAAGTGGGGACTTTTCTGGAAGATTGTGCTGGTGTGTTTAGGGTTAGGTTTAAACTTAGAGTGTTTGCGTGTGTCTTCACGCCAGCGGTATGAGGTCACTGCCAGATGCCTGCAGGAGACGAGGAAAGGTCACACACTGCTGTCTGAAGTACTCTGCACACACACACACTTGTCTCGCACCCACTCACTTGCACACGCACGCACACACACACACACACACACACACACACACACACACACACACACACACACACACACACCGGCTCCACAAAACCATTCCAATATACTGTAAGCGATACTGGCAGAGATTACAAACCACCAACTGAGCTCAGTTCTACCTTTATTCTTTCTTGCTCAACACAATACAATCAGTGTTCACTCTCAGAGTTAAATCAATAGCCTACTGAGGATTTTTTACTTCGTACTGCTTATTTAAATATTGAAAGCACTTGAGAAAGAATGCCAGTGATCAGTTTTCCCTTTCTAAAGTAAAGCTGGTGCCTAATCACTATAATATAAGACATGAGGCACCAGTTCAATGGTGTCACGATATGGCTCAGGCACAGTTAGGAGTCCTATTAGGACCCAACGATACGGCTCAGGCACAGTTAGGAGTCCTATTAGGACCCAACGATACGGCTCAGGCACAGTTAGGAGTCCTATTGGGACCCAACGATATGGCTCAGGCACAGTTAGGAGTCCTATTAGGACCCAACGATATGGCTCAGGCACAGTTAGGAGTCCTATTAGGACCCAACGATACGGCTCAGGCACAGTTAGGAGTCCTATTGGGACCCAACGATATGGCTCAGGCACAGTTAGGAGTCCTATTAGGACCCAACGATATGGCTCAGGCACAGTTAGGAGTCCTATTAGGACCCAACGATACGGCTCAGGCACAGTTAGGAGTCTTATTAGGACCCTTATTAGGAGTCTTATTAGGACCCAACTGCAGAAACATAGGAGCCAAAGAGTTGTTGGAAACCCTAACTTTGCTTCTAAGAAGAATGTCATGAGTACAACTTCAAAGAAGGGCAAACACAGGAAATGACAAAATCTAAACTACAGGAGGTGAGCAGAATGAGGGGAAGAACACCCTGGGCAGGGCACATCAGGGCAAAACGTGGGCAAGAAAGGGCATCAATGACAGGGAAATCAGGGGGACAGTCTGGGCAGGGACAGAGGTCATGATTGTTACGAAAAGGTGCATGGTCTTATATTTTGTTAATAAGTCTCTCCAGATCTTTAGTGAACAGAAAATACATCTTACCAATTTGACCCAATCAGGAGAGAGAACTCGTACATTCAGGATACAGGATGAACAAGTACAATCTGAAGTGATGAAACAAGAAAGCAAAAAAAGAGAGCTTTGAATACTTAGCAACTTTCACTTGTAGTGGAGTGATATTTGACCAGGAGTATCTATACTTTTTTTTTTTTTTTTTTTTAAGATATTTCTTTGCGGCTTACGCCTTTTTATTGATTTTTGAAGGGACAGACAGTAGGCTGACAGGAAACGGGAGAGAGATGGGGGAAGACATGCAGTAAAGGCCGTGTCGGGTCCGGGAGTCGAACCCGCGGCACACTGCGACTGGATTACCAGTCCGGTGCCCAGACCGTTACGCTACGGCCTGGGCCGAGTATCTATACCTTGACTCAAGTAGTAGTGCTGTCCTGTCCGGTGTCCTCGCCTTTCACACAGCTGTAGTGTGTTCACAGCATGACACTAGTGAGCTAATCAAATGGTTTTATTGGACAAAAGAATGGCCTGTATCTGCTGTAAAGCAGAGCTGTGTGTTCCTTTATGCCCCGAGCCAACCTTGTCCTCCACACTGTTGAATAATTGATTGCACACCAGCGCATAACGGTCCCTCTCTACTCACTGTATTTTGCTGTAACCTAGAGCGCAGTGATTCATTCATTCTTCTGACTACACATACATCATGTCCTGCAATGAGCGAAGAGGGGAAGGGGAAGGGGATCAACGTCACCGGATTTCTTTGTTTGAGTCGGATGTGTGTCTCAAGACTCGAGACCCCAATCGACACAGTAAATCCTCTGTTAATTCAACTCTTAAAGGGACACTTCACCCTTTTTGCAAAAAAATATATGTTAATGACGTTTAGAAGCTTTAGATCACTTTCCTGGGGGTATTTATGCGTGTAATATGTGGTTTTAGATATTTTAGATTGTAGCAGTGAGCCTGTTGTCTCTGATGTCATGGACACTGGTCTCACTACCTTCCTGGACTACAATTCCCATAATTCTTTGGTGCACTGCTCCTCCTTGTGGATAGGGGGAGAGCTGTCTTACTGAGACAACATGTAGTCCAGGAAGGAAGTGAGCCCAGTGTCCATGACATCAGAGACAACAGGCTCACTGCTACAATCTAAAATATCTAAAACCACATATTACACACATAAATACCCCCAGGAAAGTGTTCTAAAGCTTCTAAACGTCATTAACATATATTTTTTTGCAAAAAGGGTGAAGTGTCCCTTTAAGAGTGTACCAATGGAACCATTATGGACCCCCTGGAAACCCCTCAGGAACCCATCAGGGTCCCCTGCCCTCATGTTAAGAACCAGTGCTATAGGAGTCATTCCCCTGTGCGGCTCCGACTTCCCCGATGCAATTACGTCTCAACATGAGATCAATCCGGGAAGGGGGGCTCGTATTTCCTGCAGAGCGCTGAGGACCCCCAGTCACTGCTGTTCTAGGCTCCTCTCTCCTCTGCCTGCATTCACATAATTCAATCTCACATCTCACATCCCTGTTGTTTCGAAGGCCAAAAGGCCAACTCCTCTGGCACTGCTAATGCAATAGAGAGTGGTGTTGTGGGTGTTGTTTTTGGCTGTGGTGTGCCTGCGTGTGCACATACGAAAAAGCCGCACGCACGCACACACACACGCACGCACGCACGCACGCACGCACGCACGCACGCACTCACTCACTCACACACTTCTATGCAACGTTACTTTCAACATACAATTTATTTGTCTGTCTTTCTGTAAAACACACACACACACACACACACACATGCACACAGGCCCACGCACGCATGTGCACCCCCCTACATATCAAAGGACTCCATATTCACATGCAATTTCTTTATCTCTTTTCTTTCACTCTCACACACACACACACACACACACACACACACACACACACACACACACACAGCAACAGGCCCACACACAGAGGCGCATGTTAAGACATTGAGGTTTGTGTGAGTGTGTAGTGTCCGTCCACTGGGAGCCGTTCCCTGGTCCTAACAGAAGCATGGCGGTCGTGGCTCTATTGTTCTGTTCGCCGTGGGCTTCCCCCGGGGGGCTGGACGGCCCCTGACTTATGGTCTGGTCTGCTGCCTTGCTCCCCACCACAGACAACCCATCATCATCCTCATTGTTCTCCCTACTGTCCTGGGACCGCCTGCTTTATGGCCTCTTATCAGTGTGGCGGTATATGAACACAGTAAACACAGTGAAGAAGACTCTTATCAGTGTGGCGGTATATGAACACAGTAAACACAGTGAAGAAGACTCTAATCAGTGTGGCGGTATATGAACACAGTAAACACAGTGAAGAAGACTCTAATCAGTGTGGCGGTATATGAACACAGTAAACACAGTGAAGAAGACTCTAATCAGTGTGGCGGTATATGAACACAGTAAACACAGTGAAGAAGACTCTAATCAGTGTGGCGGTATATGAACACAGTAAACACAGTGAAGAAGACTCTTATCATATATCGTATATGAACACAGTAAAGAATCTGTCCGGGCCGCTGCTGGCCATTTGGGTGCCCTAAGCATAATATTTTCAGTATAGATTGGCTACACTTTATTTAACTCGCTGCCAGATCGGGCGGTGGAGGAGGGACCTCTTCAGCTCTGAGCAGATCCACATGGGCACGCAACGTGGACGTATTCCGTGATTATTTTG
This sequence comes from Protomyctophum parallelum, assembly GCF_964188405.1. Lineage (NCBI taxonomy): Eukaryota > Metazoa > Chordata > Actinopteri > Myctophiformes > Myctophidae > Protomyctophum > Protomyctophum parallelum. The sequence continues at coordinate 15,116,546 of NC_139707.1, forward strand.
GCAGAGAAAATATCAGTATATATTGCCTTATACTGCCTGGAACGGTATAAGGCTATGGTGTTAAATAAAAAAGTAATTCGTCATTTATGATGAATTACGATGGCCGCCTTGGCTCATTTTGATGCCAACACCCCACCCCCCCCCACCCCACACTCTTACTTTCCACATACAATTTATTTTTGTCTGTCTTTCTGTGAAACACTTTACATTGGCTATTTGAAAATAGCAGATCTACTGTATCTACTGTACAAGCTCACAACAATCTGCTACTTAAAAAATAATATTGGGAAAACAAGATTTTTAAACAAAATAATCTTGTATCCCTGGCACAACATATTTTGAAAGAAGAGATACAGAAGGTATATAGGCCTGGCCTGGCACTCTCCTCCATCGGCAGTTTTGGGTGTGCGTGTGCGAGAGATAGTATACATGTGACAGGCTGCATATCCTGTCTTCCTTTGGAAGAGAACCACTGGCTAGACAGACAGACAGTCAGTCAATCAGACAGACATACAGAGACAGACCGGGTCTGGTGTTGGATCCATTTCCCCCTCTTGTGGACAGAACCACCGTGCATCCTGTTGTGCGACTGTGCGGGTGTGTCTGGCGCGCTGGAGTCCGACCAAACGCCTTCTGGCTGCAGGCCTGGTGTGTTTGTGAAGGAAGGGGTCAATGTGGGAGCCGCGGGCCCGCAGCACAGCGCTGCGCTGTGGCGAGAGAGAGAGAGAGAGAGAGCAGCTGCTCTCCACCGCTGGGAAGTGTGTTGTTTTCCAGCCAGGTTGCTGGCAAACTGTTCTGAGAATATGCTCCGCGTTCATCCGCCTACTCTTCTTCTCCTCCCTCCTTACTATCTCCCCCCCCCCCCCCGTTTCTCTCTCGGGTTGTTTCTTCCTTGCGAGGAGGCGTCGGGTCGGGTGTAATGGTTGGACAGGCAGGGTTGTGACAGACGGTGGGAGGTATGAGGAGGGGAGGAGGCCGGTCTGGGAATCTGTGCAGGAGAGCAGATCACTTACAGTATATATGGAGAAGCCCTGTATACTTAGCTGTGTGACGAATCGTCATGCGTTACATTGCAACACTTGTGGATGTGCTATTTTCACTGCAGTGTTAGACCATTTCTGCCTCTGATGGCATGCCCAGAATAGGGATTCTATATATACACACTGCGGGTGATGTGGCAAATATATTATATTAGGATGTATATTATATGTATAAGGACTTTAACACAGAATGTCACACATGAATATCATGCCGGAAGAGGCAGACACCGGTTGGGAACAAACTTTAATCTCCTCTAAAAACAAAGGATTGATTGTGTGGTGTATTACTTATAACAGCAGTTGAGTGTTTTGTCACTACTTATTAGTAAAAAAGAAAAAAAGCCCATTAATTATACTTTACAACTTCCATGCTAATTGGTCTGCAGACAAGAATAATGAGCGCAATTACACAGTATATGAGAAGTACACTCAAGGTTAAACTGTTAAATATTGGCACCGGTGTGCCAAAATGTCACACAATATTACTCCCTTGCTTCTCAACTTCACTGGTCATATTGGGGGAGGGGGTCATTCCTCTGCTTTTTCCTCCTTCATTGTTATGGTTTCTTATGTTACGGCTTAATTCAATACATGCTTTTCCTTTTAGGAATGATATGTTATGTTTAAGCCATTTAGACGATTCTACAAATATCTTCTACATTTTCTGAAAAACATTTCCATGTCAAGGACCCCCAAAATATATGTAATTGGCCGCCTATCCCCATCTGAAAATATGTTGTTCCAGGGATCTCCCCAGAAGCAAAGATTTGAGTTAAAAACGTTTGCTCTGAAAGAATATACAGCTCCATCTCAATGAATTAGAATATTTTGTAAAATATTTCTTTTGTAATATAATTCAAAAAGTGAAACTTTCATATATTCTCAAATCATTGTGCATAAAGTGAGGTATTTAAACCTTTTTTGCTTTAATCTTGATTATGGCGTACAGCTCATGAAAATCTAAAAATCCTATCTCAATGAATTGGAATATAAAAAGGTTTTTTTTTAAACGACAAATTACTGTAATTCAGGGACGCCATGAACAAACATATTTGACCTACAGTATGTTAAGGTTATTGTTTCCAGGTGCATGCTCATTAAAATACGCAACAATGGGCATGCACAAATTATGTAACAGTTTCTCCAAATCAGTTTTACGTGGCTACCTGGTTTCACAGAAACAACTTTAGTCTGTTAGTGTTCAGGGCCTTGTTGTACCAATGCTTCATACAACTGCTATAGCTTTGCTCCTACTCCAATGTTTCATTGTTTTAAACAGCCACTGCTGTGTCAGTGCTCCCACTTCAATGCCCAATTGTTTCGACCCCGACAAAGGCAGCTTGCAGCTATAGTTCTGTGTTATGTTCTGATGCTTTAGTGGTTGGTGTTGAATTCCGGCGGCGTTAACCGTTAAGTGTTTCCCGTGCTTCTTTCTTCCCAAGAGACTCGTCAGATAAGCATTAGATTCACTTCAAACACGGATAACAAATTGGTGATTCAGTTTTAGTAACGGGAGACGACAGTTCCCCTCTCCTCTTCTGAGCATAATGACAATTGGATGTACAGTATATATGGCATCCGGTCTCATCTGTTCCTCTACACAATGGCTCAGATCGGCCACGACAAAACTTGAAGTGTGTCTCGTGGTTCCGCGCAGATGGTACACACAAACTGGCACACAAACCGTGCTTTGATGTCAGCTTTTGATTGCACACAAACCGTGCCTTGATGTCAGCTTTTGATTGTAAATTCTCTTGACACCCTGTTGAATGCATGTTATCATCGCCTGCATAGTCGCAGAGGAATCCACATTGAATATCGCATGCACTCACAGAATGCATGCGTAGGGAGAGACATACACAGTGACCTCCATTGACCTCTTTTGTCATGTTTCAAAAGCAGTTCTGTACAACAACTTCCTATTTATATTCAAGTTCAGCTCCTTCTCTGTCTTCCTCTGTCTCCCTTCTCTCTCTCTCTCACTCATTCACTCACTCACTCACTCACACACACACACACACACACACACACACACACACACACACACACACACACACACACACACACACACACTCACACTCACACTCACACTCACACACACATATAGTGGCATAGTATCGTCCCTCCTGTAAAGTCTGTCACATTTTAATGAGACTCATCTTCCATTTCCATTCCAAAGCCGCTCAAACACATCCATCACACTGTCTACACACGCACGCAGAGACACACTGTATGGCAGCGCATTTCAGTCGGATCTGAGGACACCTCAAAGTACAATTCACAGGCGCAGGGGCGGACACACACTCTCACTCAACTCTATACCAGTAAGATGTCCTGAGGGCTATAAGCGACCTCGACCTAAAGGGAGCTGAAACAACAGGTCTGGGAAGGCCCATACTGTATATGGACCTCTTTTTTCTTCATTTCTTTTAAATGTATGTTTTCGGTCCGGGTAGCGTAAAATGTGTGCTAATTAGTAAGGCCAGGCGGGGCCTCGGGCCAGCCCAGTTAGGGCCCAGGTAGGGCCGGGCCTTAATTTGCTGGCCTAGTTTTTACTCTAGTTTTTTACTCAAGTTTTTACCGGCTGCCGGGCATGGCTGCTCTAATAACTTTGGGCCGTATAATTTTAATGGACAGGTAACAGTCAAAAGGGAGACTTCGAAGAGGAAGGACGGATGGGGAAGGATCAACATATGGAATGTCAGAACAGGTCAGCTCCATATTTTATCATATGAAGATCTAGGTGATGATCTTCTCTGATGTATGGCTAACCAGGGTTTGATGAGGTCAGTGTCGTGATCTTCATATATGGAGACGGCCATATATGGAGCGTGATGACGGATGGACTGACATGAAATATAGGATTTCATAGTGAACTGCGACCTACGGTTGCAACAACACACTATAACACAATATTCCCTCTAACCTTTAACCAAATAGACATAGGGATTTTAATTGAGTTCTGTTCTGTTTGTGATTTATTTAACCTTTAGTAAAAACACATTGAGACTGCGTCTCTTTTACAAGTGGGAACTGGCCCAGAGGCAGAAATAAAATTACACTTCCATACTACATTGTCAATGTTACATTTTGGCACAGCAAATAAAACATCCATAATACACCTCAAAGTACCTATGAATAAATACAACACATCACCAAAGTCAAATTTTTTTAGTAGCAGGGCAAAATCCACAATATACAAAAACTGAACCGACATAATAAATATCTAGGCTATACATCCAAACATGTGCAGATGTTGAACTGTACATCTAAGATGAAGATGATCCTTTTGAAACTTCTCAAGGGAACTTTCAAAGCCAATTTTAGTCTGGACTGTAGATCGTTCCACGACCAAGGGCCAAGACATGTTTTACCCCCCTCGGATTTGAATGCAGCCAAGCATTTGACCTGAGGTTGAGACCATTTTTGACCAAGTCGAATTTGGATGAAATGTAAGACGGCAGGTCACCCAGAATGGCTTTATAAATGAAAATGCTGCAGCCTGCGAGATGCCAATGAGAACCAACCGACTGCAGCATACAACGTACAGTGATGTGTTCTGAAAGGTGAGTTAGTTATGAATCTCAATGCAGCATGGTACAAGGGATCCAATTTGGCCAAGGTGGAGGAGCAGGCAAACCCATAAATGGTATCACCATAATCCAATTGGGACAGAAAGAGACCAATGACCAGTTTTTTGCGAGCTGAACAAGCAAATAAGCCTTCAATCTGTAGAAGAAACCCAGAGTGAATTTAAGCTTTTTGCACTAGGAATCAATGACATTTGAAATTAAGGTGTTTATCCAACCAAAAGCCAAGGTATTTGTAGCGCTCCACCCACTCGATGGGAGTTCCATTGAGAATGGAGATGGTCACTGGAGCTGAAATAGCTTGTGGAGTGAACAACATAGCTTTAGTTTTGCCATTTAGCAATACTTTGCTCTTTATTAATCCATTCTGCAGGGCGACGAAATCAAAGGACAAATTTGCTACAGCCACCTCAAGAGTCGGCGCACAGGTGTACAGAACCGTATCATCTGCATACATGTGATACCTAGAGTGCTTTGACTACAGATATTACTACAGATGTTGTTTACGTACAGAAGAAAGAGTAGTGGACCTAATATCGAACCCTGAGGGACACCTTTTCCCAAAGTGATCAGAAGATTAGTTCTATGAACAGTTTAGTTTTCATCTCTAATTATTTACTCTACTCTATGTTGCATGTATAGCATCATATTCCACATATGGGGTGTTTGAGAGAGGCAGGCAGGCAGGCAGGCGCAGGCAGCTGAACTTGAATATAAATAGGTTGTACAGAACTGCTTTTGAAACATGACAAAAGAGGTCAATGGAGGTCACTGTGTATGTCTCTCCCTACGCATGCATTCTGTGCGTGGATGCGTGCATGCGATATTCATTGTGGATTCCTCTGCGACTATGCAGGCGATGATAACATGCATTCAACAGGGTGTCAAGAGAATTTACCATCAAAAGCTTAGAGTTAGAGGTAGAGCGAGAGAGAGAGGTAGAGAGACAGAGATCGAGATCGAGATCCAGACAATGAAATTGGCGCAAATTGTGATTTTCTTTTTTCTATACCCAGAAGAGTCACCACAGCAACCCTGCACGGAGCATATAGTCATGTTTGTCCCCAAGTGGCCTCCTAGGTGACCACACTGTTTACTGTCTGTCTGTCTCAACCCCCAGAACACATCAAACTGTCACTTTTTTTTTAGAGGAAAGAACGCACATTTTTTTCTGCTCCACAGTATATATCACAGCTGTCTGCTGACGACTTAATTACAATCTGCAGAGAACAAACAGATTGCGAAAGTTGCGTGTGCATGCCATGTTGTGCGCATATGTGTGCGCGTGAGAGTGTCACTCGTCATAGGAAAGTTATGATCATCATTATGGTAATCTCTGTAACAATGAGGCTGTGTCAGTACTGCACTTATGAAACCTTGAATAGGTAGCCAGTGTTTCTATATCGTTTATTTTGTGCCCAGGCAGTGTTGGAAGACACATTGCAATTTCTTACTTCAGTAAAAGTAGCAATTAAAGTCAACTACAAATAGGGAATCCCTATCCGCCTAGGGGTGCCATATGTATTATGGTTTGATGTTTATTCATTTCATGATAAAAGTAACTGGCAGTGTAGCAAATTGACCATTATTCATTTGTTGGGTAAAATATGAACTAAATTCAATACATAAATCATTTTTCCAAAGACTTTTAGCTGAGAAAGTCCTTGTCAAACCATTGAAGCCCAATTCCTCAGAATGCCATGTTATCAGAAACCCATTCTTCAAAAAGCTGTATTCCCTAAAACGTTTGGTCGACCTAAGCAATTCGCATTGACCCCAGCAATTAACGCTTTCATTCTATTCTGATTTCATATTGTGAATTAAACACAAATAAATCAAGATTAGAGACATTTTCAAACTGTGCAGCTATAGCCTTGCCCAGCCATGCAGCGTGATGTCTGGTCTAGACTAGGTGGCGGCCGGGTGCCGCTTGGTTCTCCCCTCCCTGGTAGAAAACAGCGGAGAACACTGACATCACCTAATTTTGGACTTTTTTTCACTCCCACTCCTAGACCATGAAATGTGGCTTGTTTTCCCAGACTTTTCTTTATCTTGTGAAAACGAAAAGCCTCAGTCTCTGCTATAGATCCGTGACTTCCTAGAACTATGTCAGGGGTTGAGGATGGGATGTGAAACCTCTGCACTTCAACCCTCAGCTCTATAGAGCCATGCTCGTAATACGTTTACACTGGATGCTACTCTATAGATGTCACACTCAAAACTACACAAAAATATTCTTGACATGTACAATCTAGAAGAAATAACTTCAGGGTTTCTTTTGTAACTTTGAAGTACTAGACTGGTGCCTTTGGCACCGTAAGGTGCTAGGCTGTACCCCTCCTCTAACTGCTGTATACATACAGTATGATACCATGGCAGCTGTTAGGGAAAAAGAGGTGAGAAAATGTTGATGGATATGCTGTGCCCATTGTATTATGTTAACTTTCTTACTCCCTTATTAGTATTAGCCTAGTTAGTATTTTTATTATTTTGGTCTTGTTTATCTTTTTTTTTTACAAGGAAGCCTGACTTTATTCTTACTGTATGTACATGTACACAAGAATAAAGAAGAGCCTTGAACCTTTACAGGAATTTAGTCCCTGAACTGCCTGCACACACAAAGCAGTCACGCTACATTTACATTTGGTGTAAAAGTAAGGAAAAAGTATCTCCATTTATGTTTTTGTAAACTTTGGCGTGTGTGTGTGTGTGTGTGTCCGACATGTCAGCTGTACTGTATGTAACGATGCTTTGCCGTCCATGCACGTTGTAACTGGCTGCTCTCCCACTGTCAAACTGCACTGGCATGCAGTGTTTGTCCTTTTGTACAAGGTATTCCTGTACTTCTCATTATGTGGACATAAATAAACATTTCATGTGTGTCTGTGTGTGTGCGTGTGTGTGCGTGTGCATGTGCGTGTGCATGTCTACAAGTGAATATATGAGTGTCTGCACATGTTGAAATATTCCACATTAGTAACACCACTCAATTGTGATTGACACAACAAAAGGAATAGGTCTACGCCCACCCCTACAGAGAGAGGGAGAGCATGCCTGGGGCAACACACACACACACACACACACACACACACACACACACACACACACACACACACACACACACACACACACACACACACACAATGTACACATGCAACACATACACTACTACTGTATGTCTGTGTGCCTGCTTGAATTTGTGTTTCTGTGCATGTGCACAGTGCACGTGTATAGATTTGTGTGTGTGTGAGAAATATAGTTTATCCAATTACAATAGGTCACAGATCAAAGGAGATAAAAAAAATGCACGCACGCACGAGCCACACCCTAATACAGGACAGCATATAATTACAGCTTCTGTCTGCATGTCTGGAAATAGCCAGTCAATTATCACAACACCATGCATTAGTATACTTACTTTCACATAAACAGACATAACAAGTCCAATAAAAAGCATTTAATTAAAAGCATTTCTTTTTTCATCTGCTGTTCCTGAAATCACTGTTCAGTCATCCATGATATCACTTTGTTTAGAAGTGTGTAACAAAAGAATAATGATGTTTTTATGTGTTATTAAATACCGGTAGGCTTTTTCAGTTTCCAGGTTTTGCTCTGCCGTCTCATTTTGTTCTTTTGTGTTGTGCATTTATGGAACACTGACATATCGGTGATATATCGGCCATTATTATCCATTTTTTCCTTTTTCTCTTAAATGTTTTCATCCCACAATTTTTGTAAACCATTTTTCACCCGGTGCCAATTGCCTAAGCTGTAATCATGGGCACTACTCTCCCTCTGCCAACCTGGGGAGAGCCCCGAACTGAGCTTCAATGCATGAGGAGTGAGCAGGCAGCTTGTTATCTCCTGACAGGGGGACTTTCCCCAGTAGGACGTAATGTGTGGAAGGAAATAAGGGACACGTTATTCCAACCACTTCCTTTCCCCGCCATCAGGCGCCCCGTCTCCTGCATGGGAGCCAGTATAGACACCTGGATTACAAATTATTTTGTGAGGATATCTACCCTAGAGGACACAGGGAGAACATGCAAACTCCACACAGAAAGGCCCTTTCGCCAACCCCACCTGGGGTACTGGCACTGATGACATGGAGGAGAGAACACGCTCCCCAGTGCACACATGTCTGCAGAAGGAATCGAATCCGGGACCTTCTAGCTGTGAGGTGACAGCGCTACCGACTGCACCATCACCATTGTAAAAGCTAGGAGGAGGCAATTGACAACTCCAAATGACGCCCCTGCGCCTCGCATAGTGTTGCAGTGTCCTGCAAGACACTGAAGCCCAGCTGCTTTGCTGGGTGCTGTTCAATAAACGTAATGTTATCATGAGCTATTAACAAAAAATAACTTTTATATTCCTTTTATATTCCATCTTTAAATAAAATGTATTTTGCGAGAGAGGGGTGTGGATGGTCTCCTGACCTTTGAACCTCCAGAGGGAGGGACAGATCGGGGTGTGGTCACTAATCTAATTTCTTGGAAAGCTCTCGGCTCATCCATCAAGGCAGAAAGTATTTCCATCTGTTACTTTTTTCATCCTTTACCCCCCCCCCCCCCCCCCACACACACACACCACCACTCCAGACAAATGAGCCACCCTTTCTGTACCATTGTAGCCAAGTGGTTCCTGAGTTTTACAGTGTCTGTGACTTTCAGACGTGTTCGTCTAATGGACTTGGCGCGGCTGCCACCACTTTTACATGCGCCTGTCAAAGAGCTTTCAGCAAAATGAACCGACATGACCAAATCTTTATTTGCATACAAAAGCACACAATCCTCCATAGACAAGAGCGGTAGCCTGAGGGACAGACTGGGCATAGAGTCGGGCATGACGCCTATATGTTCCCTATAGGTCTATATGTTAGTTTATAGAGTTAGGCGCAGCGTTAAGGATTTGGATTGGATGTTAGTTTTGAGGGAACAGGGCTGAGGGAACATGGTGCTGCAGGAACTTGTATATGAATGTTTAAAGGTATATTCAGTGATTTCACTAAAAAAACCTTAGGTTTCGTTTTTGGCTGTGGGACCCAGCCTTTCGTCCAATCAGGATAGAGAGTCAAAAACGAAACCTAGGTTTTTTGACCCCCAGGGGTTAACTGGGGACAGGGAGGAACTCCTTATATGGCCAGCACACTCTATAGTAGGGAGGATTATCACAACAAAACAAAAAAATAACTGATATTTGAATTAAGTGAAATCACTGAATATACCTTTAAAGCAACACTTTCTGTAAACCCCCCCCCCCACTTTGTTTCTACCAATTACTCACCCTGTGAAAGGCTTGAATTCATGGAGAAGTTTGTTTTTGTTCCATTCATTCACTATACATGAAGTGTCCAAAAACAAAGAATATACTAGATGAATTGAAGACAATATAGTTTCCAAGATTACCAACCTCAAATCAAAAAGATATCATGTGGATCAGGATCCACAATGTAGATCTTGTTTTGTTTTTGTTAGATCTTGGACCACCGGTGACAAAAATGTCAGTCACAGAGAGAGAGAGAGAGAGAGAGAGAGAGAGAGATCCGTTTTTATTTTATTTCCAACACCATTTATTTCAGCCGTTTCCCTGGATGTGATAGAGATTGATGGACTCTAGGGCATGAGGCGCGTGTGTTAGCATGCAGCAATGTGATGCTACAGAGGCAATGTGGGATTGAACACACTGGGTCCAGATATCCAGGAAAGGAAATGGGTTGTGGACTGGGGGGGGGGGGGGGCGGCAGCTTATTTATCAATTTGCTGTGTCTGTCGTTCTCCCATCTCCTCCATCTGAGGTCAAACGACTAAGAACTGCCCTGAGACCAGCTAGCCGCTGAGAAGTCCAAGGTTCTACTCATTTTAGCAACAAGACAGACAGTCGGACACGTCCTCTCTTTCTTATATGAAACAGTTTTTTTAAAACTTTTTGCCTTGTTGCTTTTACATTTTAGACATACCGTATAAATGGTCTGTCGATGTCCGCCAACTGAAAGCCTTGTCAGGAGGATTTACTTTGATCGTTATTTGAAGCTTGGAAAGGTAACTACAATGTCGGTGTACGCACTCCCAGCCTGCAATCCGTTGAACCACTTTAACCCTATTGTATACAGCCGATCAGCAAGCTCACAATGTGTTGCATCATGAGCTTGTAGATAAGCTTATGGAAAGAAAAGTGCAATAAATGTTCTGTTATTGGTGTCGCTCGCACCAAATAATTTCAGATGGCTGTGGCTTAATAATGTATCAATTTTGGTGTCATTGATATGAAAATGTTTGTTAACCACAGCTCCAGAGCAACCATAGTCCAGCGGGTAGACAAGTCAGAATCAATATTTAGTTTGTGTCTGTGTGCAGTTACTTTGTGTGTGCACGTGTGCGCGCAGTGAGGCCTGACTTGGCCAGCCGAGGGATTTACAAACACTGATACAATTGAAGGCTTTAGAAGCTGACATTATTGATTTTCATTATCCGGTTTCATCGCTGTCACATGTCATCAACTCTAATGACATCAAAGCTCATCAGCTGGGAAAAATTGCAGAAATGGGAAACAGACTGCTGATCTGTGCGTGTGCACGTGCGTGCGTGTGTGGGTCCATTTGTTTCCATTTGTAAACTCTCAGAGTTACAGCCCCATATGGGTACCTCATCAAGGAACCCTTTCTTTCACCCAAAAGTATTTCTTCAAAATTAGTGATAATAGCTGAACTACACTATAACGTGTCGCATAGTGACCTTGTAGATGTAGACTGGATTTTTTTCGCTGAATCTTTGCCCCAGAAAAGGGACAGAGGATTAATGTGGTTTAAAACCATACTACAGTATATGTCATGATATACTATATCCACAATCCCAGACAATATCTCCCATATCAATATACCAATATGATATCGGTATGCATATTGCCCAGCCTATAGGTCATGCTATTTCTCAAGTTAAAATGTTGGACACATTGTCTCTCTCTATTACTCTCTCCAATTTCCTCTTCCATTATTCCATTATTTTCTCTGCCTTAGAGTGTCTGTGTGTGTGTGTGTGTGTGTGTGTGTGTGCAGAGTGATAACCCATCGAGGACATGGATGTGTAATTCCTCTTTTAATTCATTTATTTCCCAGATGGAGAACTCAGCTCGATTCCCTGGGCAAGGCTCTGCATATTAAAACGTACACACACACACACACACACACACACACACACACACACACACACACACACACACACCTCCTCAGAGATTTTGGCTCCGTTTCATAATTACATGTAATGCTGCTTTAATCTGCTCCTCTAACTACAGTGATCCTGGCCTCGATTCTACTTAAAGGGAACATACACAAACACAATTCAAACATCTATCTATCTATCTATCTATCTATCTATCTATCTATCTATCTATCTATCTATCTATCTATCTATCTAACATATTAACTAATAAATACACTCATACTACATTCATTCATTCGGGAATGCCACAGACGAAAAAAGTCCACACTATTTATCCATAATGTATAAATGATAAGGGGTCAGGACAACGAGGCCTAGTCGTGGAGGGGTCAGTCTGAAATTTGGACTTAGACTGTTTTCCGTCTGTGGTACTCAGTTAAAAGTAATCCATTTCATTAATTAAAAAAATAAGCAATTTTAAACCTTAGGCTCACCTCATGCTAGTGATTCTAATTGTGATTAGAATGTTAGAATTGTGACAGGCCAACACTGTTCTTCCTTGAGTCCTCAGCAATGCCTGCCAAATGTGAATACAATATGGTATCAGCGTTTTTTTGAGGTATGAAAATGGCAGACAGATATATTTCATAGACAAAACAAAATGCTTGTATAATCAGATCAATATGTTGTCTGTAGATGAACAGTATAAGGATTATTTGTCATGAATAAGAACAATGGCAAAGAAATACAGTACAGTATGCCCTGACACCAGCTAGTCGCCTAGAAGCAGTTAAAAGCAAAACAAACGAAAGAGGAAGGTTTAATTTAGTTCCGACCAAAGCAATCTGATTGGTTAAAATGAGCTCTCAAGCCATGCATAAATGAGAATAATGCAGTCAGAGTCAGACTAGAATATTTTGTTTCCTTTTTCTTTTTCTTTTACTGAATGGGTTCCCAGATTGAAACGAGCATGACGGCACACCTGCAATATTACACTCAAGGCTTGCTTCATCGTGATTATTGGCACGGCAGTGATGCGGTCAGGAACGAGACGGAGCCGAATTCCACTGAAGAGCCAATAATGCACACCTTTTTTTCTCAATATTTCTACTGGCACAGCACTGATATATGAGAGAGAAAGAGAGAGACAGAACGAGCCAGAACGGACTGCTCTGGAGTGTAACAATTTATAACAATGTGTTTGTAAAATATAGATACAGTGAGTGGTTCTTGAATGTGAGCACATAAAGATTAACCAACATTTCCCTTGTAGTCTTTTCACCATGAAAAGCTTCAAAATGGTTTTCAGATCTCCAGTAATTAAGCTTCTAAAACAGGTGTTATGAACACCATGCAGCAGTGTGTGGCTGTGTTCCATCCCAGCTGCAGGTATATCAATGAGACCATCATGCATTCAGTGTGGAGTGGAGCCGGCTAGCTGACGCAAGCCCAGTGCACTATTCAAATGTATATTAAAATCATCATTATAGAAAAAACATTTGAAGTGTTTCTACTTGATCTGACAGCCCTACCGTGTTGGGTGCACGTACAGGAGTTTCATGACAGCCTAGGCAAATCGATTGTTTTTCCTGTACAGGTTAAAAACTGGTGTCAGTGAAAGGGAGTTTACTTATAGTCTTGCAGTAGCTAGACGATTAGATATTTAACGTCTGGCTGGGGCACACCATTGAAAAGTGACGACAGACATATTCATTGAAAAGACACAGACCTCCTTAGACCAACCATGGAGCACTGACCTCTACAGCCCAGCCAATCAGAGGCTCGGCTGACATTTTCTCTGCCAAAGAAGTTGGGCCTTCACAGGTGTTAACAGTGATACTTAATTAAGGCTCTGTCCCATTTAGGCCCCATCCAAACAGATAGTATTTTAGGTGCACTTGCAAAAGTTTTTAATCGTATTGCCGTTTCGTCCACACAGAACTGCCGTTGTGACCGAACACGCTTATTTTGAAACCGGGTCCCGGAGTGAAGATATCTGAAGACTCCCTTGCGTCTCCCTCCGTGTGTACAACAAATATGCATCTTTCCTGAACCGATGACGCCACAGGCAACATCAACAACAAAGATGGTGGTGCCCATCAGTGGTGCGTTCATGCTGCAGAAGCAAGCAGAGCGCGCAAGTACTTTCGACCGCTACAAACTGTCAAATCTGTTTCTCTGTGAAGGAACGTTTGATATGTTGATTAGGTTTAACTATTTGCTACCTACCTACTTTATGCATGTTACGTAATGACTACTTGTGCCTGATATGGCAGTGGTGCCAGATTACATACATGTATACATAAGAGCATTACCTTTAATTCTCCCAACACTAAAACATATCATTACGTCACCATCGACAACCAATTACACTCTGGCATTGGGTCCTTTAATCCACATCTTTATTACGTCATCATTGAGAGCTAGTTATACATATGTATATGTAATTTGTAAGTTGATTAGCGGTATATTTTATGTTTACGTCATCATTGAGAGCTAGTTATACATATATATGTAATTTGTAAGTTGATTAGCGGTATACTGTGGTTACTTTGCGCCAAAGACCGTCCCAGCCAACCCGCCACTTGATGTGTATGCAAATAAAACCGCAAGTTGTGCCTGATTTGCTGGGACCAGATTACATACATGACCATATTTCTTACGTCATCATTGAGAGCTAGTCATACATATACTATATATATGTAATTTGTAAGTTCATTAGCGGTATACTGTGGTTACTTTGCGCCAAAATCCGTCCCAGCCAACCCGCCACTTTTGATGCGTATGCAAATAAAACAGCAAATTGTGCCTGATTTGCTGGGACCAGGTTACATACATGTATATACAGGAACAGGAACATTACCTTTAATCCTCCCAACACTAAAACATATCGTCATTACGTCACAATCGAAGACCAATTACACTCTGTCATTGGGGTCCTTTAAAGGTGTAGTGAAACGAAAATGGTGAACAACATGAAAATGGTGTTTCAACATGAAACACCGGTCTGAAGTTTCTGAACCAATCAGAGCGTCGCATCCCTTCAGGCGATGGGACGGTAGCTAGGGACGGTAGCTATGCTATGCGCAACAGCGTGGTATGTGTTTGTTTATAAATCAGATGGTCGGCCAGCTGTACCAGTTTACTGTTATGTGGCTTATTTCTACCCTATAATGTTTTCAGATACATATTTTAGCGTGATGTCTGGATGTTATCTTGAATGGAAATAAAAACGAGTATTCTGTAATCAGTAGCAGCTGTGTTGGACGGATGCGCAAATATGGGGAATTAAACGGGTGAGCTTCATTGTTATTGGCTTTTATCGATGTGTATCTCTACACGTCATCACGCAGCACGTTTTCGTTTTAATAAATAATACAATCGTTTTTATGGACCTTTGATATAAAAACACACAGAAATGAGAATTTTCATTTTTTTTTGGCATCCATTGTTATCCATTGTATGCCCATATGATGACCACGGATATGGTCTAAAAGTGTGAAAAACGTCTTTTTCATTTCACTGCGCCTTTAATCCACATATTTCTTACGTCATCATTGAGAGCTAGTTGTATATATACACACCATGTACTCTGGTCCCAGCAAATCAGGCACAATTTGCTGTTTTATTTGCATACGCATCAAAAGTGGCGGGTTGGCTGGGACGGTGCATACAATAATGCAACAACCTGACACTGTATGACAAGTTAATTAAACTTAATCTTGTAAATCTTTGAAGGAAATACAATTTCTTTCCAATATGGCTACCGTGCATATAGGTATGCATGTATGACATGAGATGATTTGAGAGGCTAAAGATGTCTACTAAGATGTCTTCACATCTGACTACTAAAACTTATACAGATAGCAACTTTAAATCCTGTTTTGGCATGTTTTGTGTAGCCGCACAATGCAAATCCACAATCCTCCAATCTTCTAAACCCAGCTGTGTGTGCAGAAGCAGTGCCAGGTGTTGTGCATTAGTGTTAGTGCTAGCCAGCGTTACAGGCCCCTCGTCGCCACAGAGGTGTGAACAGCCGCTCACAAATTAGCCGCCTTGCTCCCCTCATCCATCATCCCTTTTTCTTACTCTTTCTCCTGTTCTTTCATTCTTTCTTACTCTTCTCTAGTGGTTACTTCCTTCCTTTATTACAGTTTTTAAATTCGTATACCAGCTTTCCCAATCAGACCATATTAGCTCTCTGGATAATATCCAATTCATGACCCCTCTATTGTTCACAGACTAGCCTGTCTTGATTTATTCTCACTGTTTGTAATTGCGCAACATTGGGTCCAAATATAAACCACACCAATGCATTGGTGTGCATTGGTCCCGACGAGACCCTTTGGTGTGGTTTGGGCTTTAGAGTAATGTATGTCTCAAATCATTTATGATCATTTGGGAATAATTATTCATCCAGAATATTGCATACATTTGATGGACACATAACATTTTAAATGCTACTACATAGTAAAGCCTTAAAGTTCATCAAATGTGGAAAACACTACTAAAACCCATTAGTACAATCTATGCCGGAATCGAGAAATCTCGTATAGAGCTTAAACCTGGCTGTGCCAAGACGAGAATTCTCGTCTTTTGTTGTTTCTATTAATCCAGAATGAATACTATTATGTTTGCCGTATTTTTGTTTCCAGTCGCTCCCAAAACTCTTTGCTCACGCTATCTTTGCAGCATTTTCCCAGAAATTAGACTCCTTTACACGAGAACGGTCGCCAGAGAAAACGGTAAGGTCCCGTTGTGTTCTCATGTTTTATCAACCCTTTACACGAACACGCACACTTTATGAAAACGCTATAATGTGCATGCCAAGTCGCTAGGTGGCAGTGAAGGACTGCCAGGTAGACCAGTCACCCATGTATGTTAATTGTGACCGTAGGTCACATTTACTATGAAAACCTGCATCTCCCATCCGTTAGACACGCCTCCATATGTGGTCACGCCTCGTGACATGGCACCTCCATATATGGTCACACCTCGTGACATGTCACTCCACTATATTGTCCATATGTGGCTGAACACTCAAAACATGCTCCATATATGGCCAGTACATAATTCATTCATTCATGTTGATCTGACCCCCCATGCCAAAGTGCCGGTGCTCACCCAGGCGGAGGTGTACATGCGGCCTCACCCTCAGGGCCTCTTACTGGTAAAGTACAGTGTTCAATTGAACAACGCTGGGTGGTGTTAACGGAAATAGATAACTTTCATGCATAATTGTATCCAGATACATTGTTGTGGCTATACAGAACACATGCGTACCTATGTATGTATGTATACTGCACCTATAAGTATTTAAATGAATACTTTTTTTTAGAAGATAAGCTTCTTTAGGGTTGTCTTATCATAGAAGCATAGGCCTGGACTCCAAGTAAACAAGTGGCAGCCAGCAGTGTGAGCTGCCTATACAAATCTATCTGGTGACATACATTAACAGCCAGGTATGAATTAATTATTACGCCACCACCAGTGTTTTTCAGTGTTGTCCAACTAAATGTGTACAAAACCAGGTCAAACTGACAGAGATTGTACACAGAACGTTCTGTTCAATTCAAGTTGTACACAGTAATCTCGACGTAGGGGGGTAACGGTAACACTGCAGGCAGAGGACAATTTGAAGAAAATATACCTTTATGGAGACAAAAGAAGGAATGTCACACCTGGCCTATACGTGCAGTGCACTGTAACCTGGAACAGATTTACTGCCATTGCATAGTTGGAAGTATGTTTCTTTTAGTTTTTTCCCCAATTCACATTATTCTATATAATTGTAAGCTGTATTTCCAAAGCTGGTGGGTCAAACTAAGTATACTAACAAACAAGTATCACATTTTGCAGCAATGATTCTCTTCTTTCATATGAAATGAAAAAATAATAATGACTGAAATTTGAATTGTAACCCCTTGGCCATATTTCTGGGGTATTTGTCACTTTCATTTGGCATGTGGGCCGGCATTGCGGACTACAGGCAAATGGTCTGTGGACCATAGATGTCTGCAGAGCATAGGTGTACCCTAAAACCTTCCTGCCTCTTTGAACTTGTTGAGCAGTCCGTCACCTTCTTTCAGGGTGAAGAACAGGGTGTGGCTTCTGTAATACTGTGGGTATAACTGGAGGTTCTGGATGACATTCTGGATGAGATGGGCACGTGTCATCTCACAGCCGGGTGCGTCATATTCCAGGGCAGTGAAATGGACGTGGAGGTGGTAGTATGATGGCTGATAGTGGAGGTACACCCTCAGCTTCCAGGCTGGCAACCCGTATCGCTGGAATATGGCCTCCTCTCCCTTCTTAAGGATGTTCTTGAGAAGGGGAACATGCTCTGGGGTCAGGTCTCGGAGGCACTTGATGCCTTTCTGACGAGCTATTGCAACCAGGTACAAGTTGTCATTCTGCTTTTGGTCCCACTTGACATCCGGTAGGAGCACAAAGCCAAGCTGCGGGTCTGGATCTTCACAAACGATGCGATCGGCCTCTGCCTTCTTCTCTAGAACATTGTACATCCACTGAATGCTAAAGCTCTGCTCCTCAATGCATGGCAGAGTGATGGAGTTGTAGTCCGCCTCCGTCTCCTCCACCAGAAACATCTCCCCACTCTGGTACTTCTTCATGTGTTCCTCTGTGGCGGGACACACCACTGTGGTCATGATCCTGTTGAGATGGGCAGGGGGCTGCAGCTGGTAAGTGCTGCAGGTGTCATTCCTCATGTCCAGTTCCATCCTGGAACCTCTGAACAGCTCATCCAAGCTGTCCTTTGTGATGGGAGTCTTCTCCAGCAGGACCACCGCCGCCTGGTCTGCTATTGTTCCATGGACAAATATAGTCTTCTCCCGTGCACAATCTCTGAGAACGCGGGTTGTTTTGAAACCAGACAGGCTATCTCCATCTTCTTCAGGCAACTCCATAAAATTATATTAAGCATTTGCAAGTGAGAACCAGAATATTAAACACATTATTGTGTCAGGGACCCTGGATTTATAGCACTGATGATGACGTGGCTTGAGGTGACGACATGACCCGAGACGTAGGTGACTGGCCTGCGACTTCATACCTTCCAGCTTGCCTCATTTAAAATTTTCAATGAGTGCTTGTCTCTTGACGTCATTTCTGAAATCCAGCCATTGGAGGGGCTAGCGCCCCTCAAAAAAGAGCATGGAAAACATAATAGATTTGTAAGTTGTAACTGATAGGGCAACTCACAGCAACAGGGCTCGAGCCCGTTTCTGACAGCATGACTACCTTGTTGTCAACGTTTTTAAATGCATTTTCAATCTTTTTGTATGGCCATTCCCTTATATTAGGCAAGAATAAGCCTCGTGGAGGGAGGGTAGTGTGGCAAGATGGTGGTGGAGGAGCTTTACTAAATTTCATTATACATTTTTTATTTATTTTATTCCGGAATATTGCAAAGCTGTGTACATATTCAATATTATTCATTCATTCCAAGCCTAAGTGGTTTACAAAAGAGTTATTATGAAGACTCTGGTGTGTGTGAAGAAGCTAGTCTCTTCAGTAGAGGTTTATGATAGATCCATCGCTCTCCATCCTTGTGAAACAGCCTCGGCTCCCACTGCTGTTCATTCTGCTTCCTCTCCAGAGCATCAAATCTCTGTTTATTCTCCAGACGGCATTTGGCTACTGTCGCTGCGTTGATGTTCTTACGTTTCAAATTCTGTGTCACATCTTTCCACAGACGGCGAGACTCGTATTCCAGCTGGTCCTCCAGCTTCCGGACCTTCTTCTTATTGATTCCCATTTTGTTGGTGTCTATGAACAAGGATTTCTCCCCAGATGCCCACTTGGCATGCATCACTCCATTCCACTCTCCCTCAATGGAGCAGAAAGACTTCTTATCCTTTGGTGCAAAGATCTCTGCAGCCACCTGGTGTTTCTTTCCACCGTAGAAAGGCTTGGTGTGGAACATAATGTTGGCACTGTAGCCTGTCCTGGAGCAGTAGATGGTACACTCCCCACCCAGCTCGAACCATGGGACTGTCAGGATTGACCTGCCATAACCATTAGGGAAAGTGAGAATGTAGTGTTCGTCATGTTCAAAACATGAAACACGGCCTTGGCCAATATTGTGGACACCTACAGATAGCGGTAGCCCGAGGAACTTGGACTTAGTCCAGATGTGAGCATTGAATTCGATCTTCTTATTGTAAGACTCTGCATAGAATGCAGAAACAGGTGGGTGGTGCGAGACCTGCTCTGCTACAAAACCCAAACTGTTGGGCAAAGACCACGGGATTGGACCATCTGATACTGTCTCCTTGGGCAGCGCAGGTTCCTCCGCCTCATTGGGTAGATCCCAGTGGCAGTAGAAGGCCTCTCCCAGGATGGGATTGAAGGGCTTCTTGGCTAATGAACTCTGCCTTCCAACATGGAAGGATGACAGATACCATTTCACCACCTGTACCATGCGCTCCTGGGGAGCCGGCTGCTCCGCAATACTTACAAATAATTCTGGATGTGCAAATAAATCTGCATACATCTCTAATAAAGACCTCCTCTCCAAGATGAAGGTTGGTAAGGCCACCGCTGTGAGGTCCATGCCGAGTCGGACCTGAGACAACAGGTGCATGACAATGCTCTTTTGCTCCTCCACTGACTCAAACTCCTCAGTGTCGTCATGGTCATCGTGGCTGTCATATGGATCTACATCTGTTGTGCTGTTGCATGTGGATGAGTTGAGTGATTGGTCTGCATCTGTGGTGCAGATTGATTTGAATTTGCTGAGTGATGAAGCTGTGTCTGTGGTTTCTTTGGATAGGGGTGAGTTCAGCGATTCCTTGGTTTGGAGTTGTTTCAGCACTGTTTTCTCATCGCCAAGGGGCAAGGTGGCTGGAGGCCCCGAAGGAGACCATTTGAGCCTTTCAGCTGCCTTGCCTCTTGGCACTGCTGTGTGAAGTGTTGAAGTGAGTTCTTGGGTGCTCAAACGAGATCCTTTGGGCCCACACGCCACCTGGAATTTAGGGGAATTGTTGCTCCAGGAGAACTCACCAGCATCATAGAACTCGTCCTCACTGGAGGAGTACGAGACATCTGGCACTGAGGGAGAGGGGATGGAGATGTGGGTGTGGAAGGTGGTGCTACTACTGGGACCTGACATAGCGCTAGAACGGTCTGTGAGTAGTGTGATCTGTGTTGGCATGGTTGTGTTGACTACAGTCATGTCCAGAGGAGGTTGGTTGATCACATTCACTGGGTTGATGTTTCTTAAAAGCCCGTTTGCGAGTGGCTGTTCGTTATTTGGATCCTTGGCAATTTGCACCAGTGCAATACATTGATTGATGGATTCTACCATACTGCAAGTTGTCTCCATCAAATTGTTAATCTTATTGCGTGACACATCCATACCGTCCTTGACCTTCTCAAAGAGCTTCAACTTGACAATCAGCATCTGCAAGTAGGCGTCCGCTTCGGCAAGCTTCTTCTCAAGGTCTTGAATGCTGGGGATAAATACAGTCTCTGCCTCCCTCAGCTGGAGGGTGTGATGGAGCATAGTTCCTTCTAAGGGGCTTATCCACCTATCACGCTCGTCTGCATTTCGGGCTTGGAAATGGAACATCTTTTGGTCCACAGTGATGGTAAAAGTGCTGTCGTCCTCATCGCCGATGCCGATCACAGCTCCCTTGAGACGTACGCAGCCTTTTCTGGCACCTCGCATCATCTTATCCTTTGATGTGTAGTATGACAGCAAGCCAGCATTGTAGTCCAAAACAAACCAGCGGTATTGCCAGCGGTTGACAACATTAGTCCACTTGCTTAGCAGCCCCTCCATCGTGATGGAAATGTACAGTCTCTTTGAAAGTCTGAGCAGAGATGAGATGTGAGATTGACAGAGTCTGGGTTTAAAAGCTCAGTCATCCACGTTCCAACCTCCCATATGATTGGCTGAGAGACGTGATTACGTCGCACCTGGGAACCTCACATGATTGGCTGAGAGACGTCATTACGTCACACCTGGTCTGCATATCTGGAGCAGACAGATCTATGGATCTACTAGTTTGTTTTTCTTAATCTTCATATATTATCTACGTATATGCACCAAGTCGTTTGCCCCACCGACTTGGTGTGCAGTGCCCGGTGTCGAGTTGGTCGACACCGGGATGGATCTGGTTGTCCAGAACCGCCCCAAAAAGGCCTCTGCCCTGGCTCTGGACAGGGTCCCTGCCCAGTGTCCATATATGGAGCTGGCTTGTTCTGACATCATTCTGACATATTTGGGCATGCCTGACAAAGAACTCCATATATGCATGGGCATAAAAGGGACACAGACACATAATATCTGGCCTGGGTGGGGCATGCATTTCCAACATGCATCGTTCCAAGTATGCCAGTGCCCAACGGGCACCGCTGTCTACAGTGGTGCCCCAGTTCAATAAATTGTGGTACCCATCTATAAATGGACCCTTATGGGTCCATTTGAAATGGTCGGGTCAAGTCTTAGAGTTAGAGTATCAGTGGTCTGACACTACCACAAATGGGACATTGCAAGTGTGGTTGCAATTTCCCACCTCGCTTAGTACAGTATGATGATGATGATTTATATCCCACATAACGTCACAGGTACACAGATGGCCCCCTTTACTATGACTTAGACAACCATAGTTACAAATGTAACACGTGTCAAACTTACTGTGACATCAGACCCAAACAAACCCTCAGCAATGGCCATATATGGAGTTCAAGGTTGACCATTTCATCAGAATTTGAACATTCATAACGAGTGTTATAATGCCTTATTATAAGTGCATTATAATTCATTATAAATGAGCTTATAATGCATTATAGAGGCGACCTTTAAGTAAAGTGCCCAGACTTGTTCTGCATACACTTACACAGACTCACGCACTCACACATTCCATTGCTCACAAGTGTATTTGTTGTTTGTCATAACTTATGTTTGAGAACCATGTATAAGCCCTGTATGGGTTTGTTTTCTCATCTGCACTTATTCTCTTTTAATGATGATGTTACCTTTTTGTACTGTTTTTTGAGGAGCGCTAGCCCCTCCTATATACAGCTTTTGTCCCCACACGTCTCAATATTTGCCATTGACAATGAAAGGAGAAATTAGGTCAAATGTCCGCCAAACATGACATAAATGTAACCAACCAATCACATGAATTCTGTGTCCATGACAAAGAAAATATATGATGTGGAGACTATTATTATCATTATTATTGAAGGTGGTCCAGTCGACTGATAGATGAATAAATTTGCTGTTAGTCGACTAATAGTCGACTGAGGCAAAAAAAAATTGTATATAAAAATACAATATTTACAAAAATATACAAAAATATTGTATTATTCCACTAGGTCTGTGGGGGACATAAACACATTTGAACATTCTGACTGTTCAAATCTCCAATGTGCATGTGGAGTGTGTCTGCCTGTGTGGCAATGTGCCACTGCCTGTGACTTGAATCGCACAGTGCAATCTTTTTTTTCTTTTTTTTTTCGCATGCACATTGGAGATTTGAACAGTCAGAATGTTAATATATACAATATACAATAAATACAATATACAATAATATAATATATAATATATATATATATATATTATATATATATATATATATTATATATATAATAATAAAAAATACAAATATACAATTTTTTGGGGCAAAGTCGACTAAGAGGTGGTCAGTCGACTGAGACCCGTTCCGATCGATTAGTCGACTATTCGACTAATCAAGGTCAGCCCTAATGGGGACACATACAATGATAATAAAATAACAATAAATAAAACTCTAACCTCTTGAGTCTTAAATGTCGATCCGGTCAACACTAGATGATGTGAATTCTGAAATAACACAACAAATGTCAAATGGTCGGATTGGCGTGAGTACTGAGTACTCTTGTCATCATACATCCTCATACATCATCACATTCCGTGCTCAGCCAATCAAATCTCACATTTCGTGGTACACGGACACAAAGAGTCAGACAAAAAAATTACAATCGGACATGTCAGTGTTGATTTTGTCGACTAAAATGTTAGGGAGGGGCCAGTGGAGAAGAGATCCAGTAGAACTAATAATTAAAGGACAAGTCATTTTATGTTTCGTTGCGCTCTGAAAATAGCAGCGCAACTAAAACTGAATCAAAATGTGCTCAACACTGGTCAGTGTACAGTATATTGTGTTATAAGGCATACTTTTCACAGAACTTTCTACTGAATGGAAAACAGGTGAGGTACTCCAACCACGGCCAGTTGATGGGGTGGACGTAGAACCATATCACGAGAAAGAGGAACAGGACAACGTAGACCACCAGGGATATTACGATGAGGAGGCGTTTCCGGTACTTGTCAAACGTCCCAAAGGTGACGTAGGGCAGGAAGGAAAAGGAGAGCAGCAGGCCACTGAGGAAGCCGAACACGTGGGCGATGTTGTCGATCCACGGCATCAGGCCACACAGGAAAAGGAAGGCGACGATGCACATCAGCTGCATGAAAGCCCGCCATGGCTTCTCCAGCATCTGCCAGCTTTGGAAGAGCTCTACGAAGAGGCATGCAAGAAGACCAAACTGTGACCCTGCTGGTCCCACCTCGGCTCTAGAGGGCATGAACTGTGCGGAGGCCAGGTTACCGGTTATGCCGCTAAGGATGTATATGATGGAGATACGCACCCACCCTGCCAACTTCTCAAGGTCTCTCAGTATTGTCACCTGGAACGCCACCGACACGAGACAGTGAAACAGTCCGGCGTGGAGGAAGAGCGAGAGTATGAGGCGATAGAACTGGTCAGGGACGTCGGGGTCGAGAAATGGTAACATGCCACATACCTCATCTAGACAGTGGACTTGCGAGCAGAGTGTGGCCTCCTCATGGAAGTAACCATGCATAAAGGAGCAGTACTCTCTACTAGAGATCTCACACCTGCCCTTGGCTCCTATGCAACATGGCCTACCTATAATGTTACAGTCCATGTGGCTGTAGCCTGTGTTCTTTGCCTTGTGGGGGGATGTACACACTGGCCACTGGGTGATGTCATCAGGCCACCTGTGTGGCTCTGTCGAAGCAGGCTCTTCGCACACTCTAGGGTCCTGGTGACAGACGGCACCAGAGGACCTGATGATGTCCACTGGCTCGTTGTGCCATTTCACAAAGGTGGCCAATATCCTTGAGCAGTCAGACCTGAGGGTCTGCACACAACCAGAGTTGTCGTTCTGAACACAGCAGCCTGACTCTCTCTCCAGGCCCTTGGCCGTTTGGATCAGACTGACAATCTGGGGGTCTTGGCGGATGCAAGGAGAGAACTTGGCCCCCAGGTGGATCAGGTCCTCAGAACTAGGTCCGATCCAGAAGTTTTGCTGCTGGGTGTACCTTACACTATCATAGTAGACTTTGTTCTTCCGTATTAGTTCCGTAGTCGAATGCTGGGCAAATCCGATGGGGGCAAAGCCATATGTGAAACAAGTAAGCAGGGTGATCAGTATGTGGACAAAGGTAATCCAATATGTAAAATAGGGCCTGTAACTGTGGTAGTCATCTAGCTGCTTTTGGACATTGCTGCTGACACTTTTATTTTGTTTATAGTGGCGCTTCATCCACTTTCCCACCACACCCATCCCATACCGACGCTTGTGCTGAGTGGGGTCTGTTTCTGCATGTGGGGTCTGCGCAGGATGACCCTCCCTTTCATCTGGCCCCTTCCTGGCCAGAGGCTCCACGATCCTGGGCATCTTGTGTGCTGTTGGTGAGTCCAGGCCCTGATCGGTGCTGGTGAACATCTCAGGCTCTCTGTATTGGGCCTTGAGCTTTCCAAAGCGCTTGTTACAGTGAAGCCGGCTCTTCCTCTGCCACAACTCAAAGTCGTCTCCAACGCCAAACCACTGGGCTGTGCTCATGAGAGCACTCTTGCAAAATGTCCTCAGGTGTACAGCCCAGTGGATCGGTGTTTGGGGGGACTGTGCCGGCGGGAGGCTAGCCATGTGGCTGGCATCGTTCTTCGGAGGTGGACTCACAGGCTGTTCAGCAGGGTCGTGGTCAGCTTCGTCTTGCTGCTCTTTTTGAGGAGGAATACTTATGACAAAGGTGGGTGGCTTCTTTCGGCTGTCTCCCTGGCTGTCCTCCTCCTCTGCTTGTGTTAACATCTAGTCAGATGTCTAATATCCACAGCAGAAACGGCTTCCGTTTTGCCTGATTCCACTACAGGTTAGCTGTTGTTCTGAACAGGAACTAGCTCTGCAAGGGTGAACTTAACCGTTGCCGGCTGACCTCATGCACCAGGTGTTGCTGTCATACCCAGAGGAATATGTCTTACAGTGAGTGACTCAAGATCTGACACAATATGAACAGGTGACTACCAGCGAGTTTGTCTGGTCTATATATGGACATATGTCATCTTGTCTATGACGTCAGTTCAACCACGTCAGTCATCCTACAATGTAGAAATAAATACGTAAAAAAACATTTCAAATTGTCGGGGTTGATTGCACTAAATATCTATTATAGTAAGCCTGGACAGCTGACCTATCTATCTTGGCACTTAAGCTAAAATGTAGCGCGATCCTGACAACCTTTGCTGCGTGTCACTCCCTGTCTCTCTCTCTCTCTCCCCATTTCCTGTCTACTGTATTATACTATCAAAGGCAGAACATTTAAAAAAAAGTCTTATAGTATAGACTTGTTCTTCCGTACTAGTTCTGTATAGTAGTAGAATGCTGTGAAAAATCAATGGGGGCAAAGTCAAAAGTAGGGCCTGTAACTGGTAGTCATCTAGCTGCTTTTGGAGATTGATGCGGACACTGCGTTGATGGTGGCGGTTCATTGCCCACCACACCCACCCCATACTGACACTTGAGCTTGTAGTCCATGCAATGGGCCGCTACACCCCATCAGCAGGTTGAGGGGGCTCCCGCCTATGGTTGGCAACGGTTATAACCAGACCACCTGAGTGTCATGTGGGTTCTGTGGGAATACATGCTTCTCATCAGGCCCCTGCCCGACCAGAAGGGTCCAAGATCTTGGGCATCTTGTGTGCTGTTGGTGAGTCCAGACCCTGATCGATGCTGGCGAACATCTCAGGCCCTCTGTATTGGCCCTTGAGCTTGCCAAAGCGCTGACTACAGTGATTCCGGCTCTTCCTCTGCCACGGCTCAAAGTCGTCTCCAGTGCCAAACCACTGGGCTGTGCTCCTGAGAGCACTCTTACAGAATGTCCTCAGGCGTACAGCCCAGTGGATCGGTGTTGGAGAGGACTCTGGCGGCAGGAGGCTAGCCCTGTGGCTGACATCGCTTTTGAATGATGGACTCACTGGCTGTTTAGCAGGGCCATGGTCAGCTTGAGGAGGAATAGCTATGACCAAGCTGGCGGGCTTCCTGATTAGCAGTCGGCTGTCTCTCTGGCTGTCCTCCTCCTCTGCTCTTAGTGATGACATCTTGTCGGAAATAGTAGTATCCACAGGAGAAACGGCTTCTGTTTAGCCCGATCTTAACCAGTGATGTTCATGAATCGCTGTCGTGTGACCAGTTATAACGGGCCAGACACAATACAAACATGTGACTGCCAGCTGAAGTCCATGAGTTTGTCTGGTCTATATATGGAAGTCAAGTCATCAGTGACGTCAGTACTACACGTTCAGTTGTATGGAATTGTATGGAATATTAAAGAACTAATTACTTCTTGCATCTAGAACACTTCCATTTATTGATGTGTCAGCATATGAGCATTCCTTCTGCCTTTCTTGTATGATGTTTGGTTTACACATGTTACTGAAAGACCTGATTACTTGTCATATTAAATGATACGCTTATTTACTCACCGTTGTATTTTGTGGAATTGAATGAGATTTTTCAGACGTTTTGGCAGAGAGGGAGAGAGCTATTCCAACCTAAACGTTGGCTCTGCATGCTTGATCAAAGTTATGCACCCTTGCTCAGCACCAGCTCCACAAACTCCGCACACATGTCAGTCAGACAGTCTACTTACCTCGAAAGGAAATTAATGTATTTTCTTCAGTTTGACCAATTAAATAGTATTTGCGGAGTTTTCAAAGCAGAGGTGGGTTTGGTGAGGCACCTGTTAGCAGGGAGTGGCGAGGGGAGGCTGTACGACTTCTCCCCGGTGGAGAACGCACACAGGAACCTTTGCGTGCGCGCGCGCACACACACACACACACACACACACACACACACACACACCAGGATATGCAAAAATACTCTTACATGATTTGTCACACGTTTGTAAAAAGACATTAAGGGTTTTATCGCTGAAATGAATTACATTAAATTTGAAATAAAACCTAATCCTTGGTTTAGCCTTAAACAATGTATTAATTTAATCCTTGTCGGTGCACACTTAGGGTAGAAACACCTAAGAGAAAATATTGTCAACACTGTGTGTGTGTGTGTGTGTGTGTGTGTGTGTGTGTGTGTGTGTGTGTGTGTGTGTGTGTGTGTGTGTGTGTGTGTGTGTGTGTGTGTGTGTGTGTGTGTGTGTGTGCGCGCGTACGCGTACGCGTGCGCTGACATGTTTAATACTTGATTTAGTGCAGGACAATAGAGAGACAGGAAACAGAGGGCAGACAGGGGAGGGGGAAGGACATGTGACACAGGTCTCCAGACAAAATCCAACTGCAGAATTACCAGGGATTATATGGTCGATGCATGCTCCCGCATGCTCTTCAAGTTTATTTTAGCTGTGTGTGTGTGATTGCTAGTCGCTAACACTTTCACTTCAGTGTTTCCTGCAGGAAAAGGCCTTGGCATGGTGCTGTGAAAATTTGGATTAATTAATTAATTTGATTAATAAATTAAGATTGATTTGTATTATTGCTCTTGTATTGCTATTGGAGACACTGGGGGGACACTGGGGAACACTGGGGAGGCACTGCAGGGGCACTGGGGAGACACTGGGGAGGCACTGGGGGGACACTGGGGAGACACTGGGGGGACACTGGGCAGGCACTGGGTAGACACTGGGGAGACACTGGGGAGGCACTCAGGGAGACATGGGGAGGCACTGGGCAGGCACTGGGAAGACACTGGGAAGGCACTGGGGAGACACTGGGGGGGCACTGGGGAGGCACTGGGGGGACACTGGGGGGGCACTGGGGAGGCATTGGGAAGGCACTGGGGAGACACTGGGGAGGCACTGGGGAGGCATTGGGAAGACACTGGGGAGGCACTGGGGAGACACTGGGGAGGCACTGGGGAGACTGGGGAGGCACTGGTCAGACACTGGGGAGGCATTGGGAAGACACTGGGGAGGCACTGGGGAGACACTGGGGAGGCACTGGGGAGACGGGGGAGGCACTGGGCAGACACTGGGGAGAAACTGCAGCCACTGGGGAGACATTGGGGAGGCAGTGGGGAGGCACTCAGGGGGACACTGGGGAGCCACTGGGCGGAAACTGGGCAGACACTGGGGAGGCACTGGGGAGACACTGGGGAGGCACTCAGGGAGACATGGAGACGCACTGGGCAGGCACTGGGCAGGCACTGGGAAGGCACTGGGGAGGCACTGGGGGGGCACTGGGGAGGCACTGGGGAGGCACTGGGGGGGCACTGGGGAGGCATTGGGAAGACACTGGGGAGGCACTGGGGAGACACTGGGGAGGCACTGGGGAGGCATTGGGAAGACACTGGGGAGGCACTGGGGAGACACTGGGGAGGCACTGGGGAGACTGGGGAGGCACTGGGCAGACACTGGGGAGGCATTGGGAAGACACTGGGGAGGCACTGGGGAGACACTGGGGAGACGGGGGAGGCACTGGGCAGACACTGGGGAGGCACTGGGGAGAAACTGCAGCCACTGGGGAGACATTGGGGAGGCAGTGGGGAGGCACTCAGGGGGACACTGGGGAGCCACTGGGGAGGCACTTGGCGGAAACTGGGCAGACACTGGGCAGACACTGGGGAGGCACTGGGGCGACACTGGCGAGGCACTGGGGAGGCATTGGGAAGACACTGGGGAGGCACTGGGGAGACACTGGGGAGGCACTGGGCAGACACTGGGGAGGCATTGGGAAGACACTGGGGAGGCACTGGGGAGACACTGGGGAGGCACTGGGGAGACGGGGGAGGCACTGGGCAGACACTGGCGAGGCACTGGGGAGAAACTGCAGCCACTGGGGAGACATTGGGGAGGCAGTGGGGAGGCACTCAGGGGGACACTGGGGAGCCACTGGGAAGGCACTTGGCGGAAACTGGGCAGACACTGGGCAGACACTGGGGTGGCACTGGGGGAGGCACTGGGGAGGTACTGGACATTTCATATCACAGACACTATGATTCACTATCCCCGTCACTATCCCCCTAGCTTCCCATTTTGGAAACTTGGCATGGCGCAATTTATTTCAAGCATGGCGCAGCGCCACGCCAACAACATTGTGCAGGAAACCCTGCACTTATCTGTCTTATCTTCATGCATGTTTGTGTGCTGTTTGTGTTTGTTAGCTTGTGGTCCGTGTTTGTCTAATGCCTTCTCCTATAGGTGTGTGTGACTGTGTGTGTCCTCAGGCCTGTGTACAAC
Organism: Protomyctophum parallelum; assembly: GCF_964188405.1. NCBI lineage: Eukaryota > Metazoa > Chordata > Actinopteri > Myctophiformes > Myctophidae > Protomyctophum > Protomyctophum parallelum. Next base: position 15,146,841 of record NC_139707.1, read on the forward strand.
ACGCACGCACGCACAGTCGCACACAAGCACAGTCGCACTCACGCACTGTGTCTTTCCTTGTGAAAGGCAAAGTGCATTACTGCTGGATCAATAAACTGAAGATTCAGAGATGGACGTCTGGGTTTCAGATCCGGTGAGCAGAGAGGAAGAGTTCTGCTGCTAATGGAGCGCACATTACACGCCCACACGCACATGCACACAAAACACACACACACACACACACACACACACACACACACACACACACACACACACACACACACACACACACACACAGTATGCAATGACATAAATACATGGACACGTGCAGGAAGACAAATTCATGCATGCAGGCAGACAGGCGCTCACATGCACATACTTTCTCATGCACACGTACAGCTAAACACATGCAGGAGGCAGAGAGAGGTATGGGTTAGAAACAGATGCGTGAGTGTGTGCGAATTAGCACATTTGCATGTAGACACTAGACAGTGGAGTTGGTGTAAAAACATTAAATTTGATCATGCACGAGATTCATTTTTAATGTATTTGTCATATCATGTAGTTTTGTGTGTGTGTGCGTGCGTGCGTGTGTGTGCCTAAAGTGTTCCAGCTTCATGAAGGAGTTTGCATTCTCTTCAGTCCTCACCTCCAGGCAGACTCACATCGTTTCCACACGTTAACACATATCTCTCTCCCTCTCCCTCTCCCTCTCCCTCTCTCTCTCTCTCCCCCTCCCTGGCCCGGGGCGGACCACCTGTGCTGTTTATATCTGGTTGTGCACGTAAATCAGTGATCGTTGGAATTAATGTCTGTGTGAGTGTGCGTGTGTTTACAAGAGAATGTGCGGGTGCAAGACTGTGTGTATAGTATTAGTGCGCGTGCGAGCGTGCGTGCGTGCGACCTTAATTGTGCCCTTGCCAGTTAATCTCTGGTAATCCACTCATTGCTTTTATAGGGGTCTAACACTTAATGCATGGTTTAATCGATTATAATTAACAATAATTCATTTTAATAAAAATTGATGACATTGCAACACTGACACGCAAGCAAGTATGAATCAGACGTCGGCTGGAAAAGGTTTCATCCATGTTTCTCTCCACATATTCCTCGTCGCCCCATTCTCCAAACCTTTGATGGTACGCTCTGTGCTGTAAATTCTGTCGCTGTTGTTTGTTTATCTCACATTGCTCTCATAAACACTGTCAAAGCGAGATGAGATAAGTAATGACATAAAGGAAGACATTAGATCAGCAAGTCTCTTTGTGAATCTCACAAACCGCTGGGCCGATGGGCACACACATAGGAGGCCTTAAGTATGTTTCACCAGTTTCAATTGAAACGGGCCTCTACCCTCAGGGGGGCCTCAACAAAATATTAATAATGATGTCATTGGTATATGGGGGCCTCATATTTGGTCTTGAAACAGGCCTCCAGATTCCTAAGGCCGTCCCTGAGAACACACAAACACACCAAGCTGGCCATAGGGGGCGCTAGCTCCCCTCAAAGAGCCAGAATGCAAAATGCTTGTCATTCAGCCTCACTTTGAGTTGCTCAGTGGACTGTCTGCACTAATTGGCGTCGTTAAGGCGTGCATGGCAACAGTTTGTGTTGCGTTTGATTTCACACCAGAAGATATAAGATTCACACCAGAAGATATAAGATGATGCACCGTGTTGAAAATTACCGTAGATGTCGAGAGAGAGAAGAGAGACAGACAGACAGACAGACAGACAGACAGACAGACAGAGTGATGTTGTCTTGGACCGTTTCCAAAGCAGGAGGACCAAAGCGAGACTATCATGCTGCTGTAGCAGTGAGGAACAAACTGTATTCCTTTGGAGGCTGCTGTGATGGAGGGACCTTCAACAACATGGGACAGATGGATGTCCATGTCTTCAACACAGTGTCTTTATGCTGGAAGAAGTTACCTCCAGTGGAACCGGGAAGAGGAGACGGTGACCTCGAGGTTCCATCCATGCTCCACAGCCACACAGCTGTGTTGGTTGAAGATACAGTCTACATCTGGGGAGGGTCTTGGGAAGGGCAGTATTACAATGTGCTTTATGCATTTGATGTTGACTCCCACAGATGGTTCCAACCCAGTGTTTCTGGGACTGTTCCAGAGGGGAGGTGCTACCACTCAGCCTGTTTGTTGGAGAAGGTCATGTTTATCCATGGAGGATGCAATGAGCTGACTGGATACACTAATGACATGTACAAGTTGGACACCAGCACAATGGTCTGGACTTTAATTAACAGCAGAGGAACACCTCCTAATTCATCAGCTCACTCTGCTACTATCATTGGTACCAAGATGTTTGTATTCTGGGGCTGGAGGGGGTACCAGGGGGACTACAACACCATCAGAGTGTTTGACACAGAGACAAATGCCTGGCTGGACACACCTTCTGCACAACTTCTACCAGAAGGACGCTGGTGTCATTCAGCATTTATCTACAATGGAGAGCTGTACATATTTGGAGGCTGGAACAGTAACCAGACCTTCAATGATGTGTGGAAATTCAGTCCTGAGACCTTCTCCTGGAAGAAGGTTGAGCCCAAGGGGAAAGGACCATGTCCAATGCAGGGTATGTGCTCTTGCATTGTGGGAGATCATATCATCCTCTTTGGAGGAAGGAAAGGACGTCACACTATCTCTGATGAGCTGTTCATCTTAGACTTGAGTCCTCGTCTTAAGACGTTATGTAAGCTAGAAGTTATTCAGTACACTCTGGACCAATCAGAACTCCCACACGACATCAGGTGGGAACTGGCAGCCATGGCAACCAACGACAACAGACGACAACAACAATAACAACCGAGACCACATTCCAGACGAAGGAACAGCAGAAAGATCAAGAAATGATGGATCAACATCTCATCCCACCTGATGGTGAGCCACCTCTCAGCATCTCTTACTGAGTTTCAAACCTCAGGAGACTCCTTCTCTCCAGACAGGCTCTCTAACCATTCAGCTAGGCATCAAACAATGACAATTGTTCCGACCAACACAATGCGGTGGAAACACAAACCTGTGTCTGTATGTTCCAAACTGAACACGGTGGAACTCTTGATACTCTTTATTGTATATTTATTTCTATGATCTTTTTTTTATTTAAAGGACCAAGCAGTCCTAAAAGGACTTGGTCTTTTATTGTTATTGTTAGTTTTTTTTTCCTTCTCCTTATGCCAAAAAAATAATAATCGCAAAACTCGGCCTACAGAAATAACAAAACTCTTAAGGGCGACTGTGGCTCAAGAGGTAGAGTAGGTCGTCCAATGATCCATGGGTCGGCGGTTCGAATCCCGTCTCCTCCTGTCTACATGTCGAAGTGTCCTTGGGCAAAGACACTAAACCCCAAATTGCTCCCGATGTGCTGGTTGGTACCTTGCATGGCTTCCGCCGCAATCAGTGTATGAATGTGTGTGTGAATGGCTGAATGTAATGCACAATCTATGTAAAGCGCTTTGGATAAAGGCGCTATATAAATGCACCATTTACCATTTTATCTGGTACACAGCAAGCTAAAAGGAATCAACACACCAGCACGCCAGAGAGCAGAATACTTCAAACCCAAACAAATAGTTAAAAATAGAACTACAAACGCATATTGGAGATTAAACAACAGATAACAGCCAGCACCAGCAACTGTGTTTATTTAATCACATGTGAAAAATGTGGCTTACAATATGTCGGAGAAACGAGTAAAACAATAGCTGCGTGTGATATTGAACAGTCAAACTATTCCTATCAATATATACGGATGTATCAACAAAATAATGATGTCATAGGTATATGGGGGCCTCATATTTGGTCTTGAAACAGGCCTCCAGATTCCTAAGGCCGCCCCTGGGCACACATATTTCTTGTGCAGACTGCCAGTAGGCCACAACAGTATACATCGGTCCACTACCTTTTTCACACATGGTTTATACTTTTTGAAATATTTTATTTTGCATGGCTCTGTGTTGTTAAGAGGCCCCTGTACAAGTGTGAGGCAGATCGTCCGAGATTAGCTGCTTTCTCACGGACCCTTTAACACGTTTTCTGGGCGGCCCAAAGTGTGAACTGGCAACCTTCCGATTCCCAGACGGCCTCTCTACCCACTCAGCCCTCTAACTCCATCCCCTAAACCTAATCCGTAAATGTCCACTCCCATCCCTGCCGACAACTTGAATATTTTAGTCGTTGTAATATTAGCTATAAAACAAACCTTTATTAGCTCATGAAGTCCCCATGAAGTACCAGTTTCCAGTTTTTCTGGTTTTACTATCCTTGTGGGGTATTGGTCCCCATGTCCCCACATGCACACACGCACACACACACGCACGCACGCACACGCTCGCACACGCACACGTTGGCTTCTCAAGGTGTTTCTTTGTGTTTGTGTCACTTTCAGACTGAAGGATTAGATTGTCAGTAATTCATCACTACACCTCAATGCTGCTCTCTCTCCCTCCCTCTCTCTCTCCCTCCCTCTCTCTCTCTCTCTCTCTCTCTCTCTCTCTCTCGCTCTCTCTCTCTCTCTCTCGCTCTCTCTCTCTCTCTCGCTCTCTCATTGTCTCTGTTGACATTGTATGCCATGATTGGAATTAATCTTTATGCCAAAATGCGTACGTTGTGCTGCCTGCTCTGTAGTGTACCATGCCAATTTATTTATTGAATTAAAAGTTCCTTAAAGGACGTCTCTGAGTGCTGCTTTTCTCTTTTAGAGATTATTTTGGTAATTCATCTTTTTCTAGGCCTATTGACATTATGTATCATTCATCATTCTCTGCAACAAGAGAGGCGTGTGTTTGCGTACGTGTGTGCGTTTTGCATGAGTCTATGAGTTTCCCAGGCTGGTCAGTAACTCTTGTCCATTAGCATTGAGAGGACTTGGTGTGTTGATTGGAGCCGACGGACAACAATGTAACGCTGCATGGCTCTCTGACCGCGCTGTTGTACAACGCTGACCCGTACCAAACACACCCATTAGCATGTGTGTTTGACACGCTGCTCCGCCACGATCCCCTCCGCGTGTCTACGGAGCGAGAGCGACCCCGGGGTTGCAACACTTAATAAGAATTGTCAATTTTAATGAAGAACAGCCCTATCACACTACTTAAATGAACACGATCCAAGGATATGCACGATAAAGGCGGCTTGACCACGAGCCAGGGTAATTATGGGTATTGAATTGTTGGTAATGCGGTTCAGTGAGGTTAAGGTGTGTGTGTGTGGGTAGACTGCGTGTCTCATCTTAAGTGAACAGGTCACGCGACCAGTGTGCGCTCGCCCTTCCGCTGTGTTACAATAAACAAAACAAAACAAAACCTTCATTAACCGTTTCCGTCTGTAGGACGTAGCCATACTAGCCACACGTCCTAGGCGGGAATCCAACCAACACATGCATTGGACGTGTGTACACGTCCTAGCGCATCCTCAATTATATCAGGCGAGGGGAGAATGTTCTGAATTCTTTCCTTTTTTTTTCAGTCGGACACTCGGCCACCGTAGAGCAAAGCCTACGGTCATATTAGCTTACCGTTCACTTAGCTGTTGGCGCGGCAGAAATAATGCCTCGTCTCTCCTAATCCAGGGCGCTCTCCGTGGTTTTGATCTGATGGATATACTAAGCGCTTCATTTCTGACTTGGAACATGCCTCTCGTTCATAATAGGAACGCTTTTTGGATCATGTATCGTAGATGTTCATGTGTTCGATGAACAGAGAGAAACAAATCCTGGGGCTTCCTTTCTGAGAAAGCAAGGCTGGGATTTTGCGGTTAGTGACACATTCATTCATGCTACACTGATGTTCTTTTTCTCCTCTGAACACCTTAGCCTTGTCACTGACAAAATAGCTGAAGATATTCTATTTCTCATACATGGTGTGACAAATTAATCTGGGGATCCGTTAACAATACCAATGTTGTGCAGCTGTTTCCAACAGAAGTTATGTCAACATTTTTTCCCCCTTTAATCAATATAGCCGCTTAAAAAATGTCAGGGCTCCAACGAGAAAACATCACCCCCTGTCAGGATGATAGTCTAAAACAAATTCTAGCGATTTACAGATGCTATTATATATCGTAATACATTGTTAGGGGATTGTCAACTGCATTTTTGAAATATGAGGGTGAGATTTTGAGCTAATAGTGGGCTTGTATAGCATTTTGTTGAAATAAACCCTCAGAGTGACATTTTAGAATTGTGCTCCATGAAAAGTACTGACAGCGCAGATTTCCTAATAGATTTGTGTGTGTGTGTGTGTGTGTGTGTGTGTCTGTGAGTGTGAGAGACAGTCAGCAGGCACATATCAGGAGGGATTGTAAACCTATCAGCACAATATAAGCCTCAAGCCAAGAGTCCCTGCCAAACAGTCCTTGCACACACAAACTGCACGCGCACACACCTACATACACACAATTTATATACAGGTAGCACCTACTAAGGCACCTCACTGTGTAAGTTGGGAGTGCTGGTCTGGAGTAGGCCGGTCATCTGATGGTGATACCAAGGTTTTTGCGTCGTTTGCGTCACACCCTTTTGCATCATACATGGGCGGGTGTCATTTGTGTTGTCATTCTAGTCATTTGCTATGATCTTTGGGCACCGGCCACCGATCTTGACTTCCTCCACACTGTATACCCACACACTCTCAGAGATTTGTGGACTTCATAGATATGAATGTATAATTGTGGCAGTGCATCTGGGACTTTATCTCTGTTGGAACCAGATAGGTGTTTGGCGATGAGCTTTGACTAGCGGCATGTGAACGTGTTGTCCGCCTGCAGGAAGGAGGCAGTTTGGCTGCACGGCACGTCGTACCTAGACCAGGCCTTGGTACTGGCAACGTATCCCCAGAAAATCTGTCACAGATGCGTCTGGACGGACATCAGAACTTGTCCTCTGCCTGCCAAGAGACGGACGTGATGTCTGCCATGGCGGACAGACAGGCGATGTGATCCGAGAGGCGGACTGTTGAGTTATTTTCCAGCTCCACCTTATCTATTCTTCCTTTGAACCATGAGAAACCTCAATCAATCAAGACCACCCAAAAGTATTCACCCAAAAGTATTTCTCTCTGGGGAAACCAGAGAGGAAGAGACCTTAAAGAATTTCACACAGGAATACCATGTAATGCAGTCAGATCTTTAGTGAAGTCTTCAGGTTCAAGCGTTGTTACAAGAAATGTCAAGGAAGTAGGAGAGAGATCATTTTGCACAAACATACAGTATATACTGGAAAACATGTCATAGATACAGAATTCAGCTGTCACATTGAAATAGGTCGAGAAGTGGTTATCAGAGTACAGTGTCATGAGCGTCCGATAGTCTGAATCCTGTTTTTGACTTTAATCACGTCCCGTGATTAGGATTCTGTTGTTGACTCTTTATCTCATGGGGTGTTTTTATCCTCATCTTTAGGGCAAAGTTGTTTGTCAGGTCGTACTCCATTTTTCAATCTGGAGTGGGCGACAGCTGATAATAGAATTAATACCATGCAAATATTGATATAACATCACTGGGTGACAGGGCAGTCCTGTACACCAAATACAAGGTATTTTTTAACATAGTAATAAGATGTGAACATAAAATACCAAATAAAATATCCATCACGGACGGATGGCTGGAGACATAAATAAGAGACATCTGGGTTCGATTTGTACAAAATAATTAAATAAATAAATAATGTTTAACAATTTAAGCCCCTGTTTACTAAATTAGACAAGAACTTGCGAAAATAGCAGATCTACTAACTAGCTCACAAGGTGTCGCGATGACAGGTGTTGTGAGCGTGTATAGATCTTCTATCTTAATTTTTTTAAGTAACAAATTAAGATAACTTGCCCTGCCCTGCTTCATCACACAAAAGTGTGGCAGTAAAGTATTGAAAAGAGCAGATCTACTCGCAAAGTGTTGTGAGCTTGTAAATCATCTATTTTCAAATTTTTAAAATCTTTTAAAATAATATAAAAGGAATGATTTTCAACAAGGTTTCCACCCGACGGCGGCTATATTATACTTTGGCTCCATTTTTCTGTCAGTGAGATTATATTGGTCTGAAATGTTCGCTTCGTTATATTCCAGTAGGCTAATTGACATTGGCTGTAATGTATTCATAGACCTGAAAATGATGTACATTAGCTAATGGTAAAAATGACCGACACAGCGTTCAGATCAAATTATTTGTATAATAGAGCTGTTAATAGCAGCACATGGTGATAAATCATTTACAATCATTTATTTCTTTACACTGTGTGTGTGTGTGTGTGTGTGTGTGTGTGTATCCAAACTTTGTATTCACTCCACCAAGTAGGCCATCGATGGCTGATAGATCACAGCCATCACAAGCTGGTCAAATTAAGTCTGAGATCCACATGGGAGACACAATAGCGTTTCTATGTGGATGCCGAGATTAAACATAATTTCCTAGTTTCGGCTACGCGCAGCTCCACACCTGAGCACTGATGGACCCCTGGGACCCGATAATGAGCACAGGTTTCTACCGCTGGAGCTGAACGCTTCTAGCAGGACAGCTGGAGGTTAAGTGCCTTGCTCAAGGGCGCGTCGAGGGCGCTTGTCGTGGGAGTAGAGATGTTATCCTGCCGTATAGGAAACGGTAACCAAAACTATCACTTCTTCTAATACACTGCAGAGTGGTTATATGAACCACTTCTTCTAATACACTGCAGAGTGGTTATGAGACTAAATGCCCTAAATACAATCAAGTACTTGATTAAATTGATTATATACATTGCAAAACGATACAAAGTCAAACGAAACGATATGATACGTTTACCGATATACTTCGATTAAAAAATGAATAATCGATATTTCGATACAGTTACTATATCGTTACAACCCTTATGACCATAAATACAATTTCCAGTAAATGTTTAACTGCAAATTCAACCTGTATGAACGAGGCATCAAGATATGAATAGTCTCATACCAATTATTCCCGCATGCATTGTCGGATATTTTATTCGTCACAATCCCAGTGTTTTAAAGCCCATAATAGGGTCTGGAGATTACAAGTGGTTAATGTGTAATTATCATAAACACAGGCTCTTGTAATGTACCATTTGGTTTGCTTTCATAAACAAGCAAGCCAGGTTTTTGGTCATTTGCTATTTGGGCATTTTAGACTTTTATGTCACTGAGCAGTGAGCACACCATCATTAGTGCTGTAGGTTATTCGGTTTGATTCCCACTGCACTTACCGACGCTAAGAAATAACATTTCCCTCATGACGCTGTAAAGGTCTTTAGCATTACTGCGTATTACAACCACGGCCATGTGTCGTCCAAAACAGGGGGACATTACGGTTTTCTTTTTTTCCCACGTGAAACCCCTGTTGTTTGGTTCATTAGATAAGACCTGATAAATGCAGCCGGAACGAAAGCTGCAGTGTTAATTGCATTTTGGCCCTGGCTTCTTCTACCAGCAGCATATGCTGTTGGGCCTTTTAGTGAAGTTATAAAAGTGTGTTATTTGTTTCCTGGCGTGAAGCGTTTGCGGCGTACAGTAAATAACATTGATCCTGTAATCACATGGAGCCGGGCCGCTCCCTCCCCGGTTCGATTGTGTTAAAGGACGGGGTAATGTTCTAGCGCAGCTGCCAAGTGCACTGGCTAATGACATCTAAGGCATTACTACTGCATCAACCGTTAGCCCTCGCAGAGAAATTAGTGCCTACAGATGCCAGTTGGCTATCCGGTACAAAATAGTGACATGCCACATGGATTGAAACCCACTGGGAGTCAGCGGGGCCAACATGAATTGTCGCCGCAGCCGGTGAATAGAGCGGACAGCCTTTCAATTTCAATCCCATCATGTTTTTTTTTTTAAACCCCCCCGTTGGCTAACCGCTGCGGAGCAGAAGGGAGTTCTGTAGCTCAGGTGTTTGCTCAGTGAGTGTGGGATCATGTAGTCTTAACCCAGCCGCTCAGGCCTCAGGCAGGGGGCTAGAGTTGAGAGTCCTTCCCAGCATGGAGGCCCATCGGTGGGGATTACCTCCATCTCTCACCCCCTGCTGAGGGTCACCACATTATGGATCCGTGATACAGTCAGCGGCTGCCCTGTGGAGAGGGGGATAGTATGTCGAAAATGGAGTATGCACGCGTGCACACACGTGAACATATCTCATTTGTCTCATCGCTAGACAAGCATGAGGCATAATGACAGAGGTCTAATGGTAATCACTCATTTTCTCGCTCATCTTCACCATTAGCAATGGGGAGCAAGCGAGGATAATTGCTCATAACTAACGGCACGCTAATTACCAGTGTAAAATCACGTTCGTTTTGGTGAATCTAAAGGCTGCTGGGCAGGTGGCACACAGCAGCAACTCACACAACCTGCAGGAACAAACCAACACTTCTGTTTGTTGTCTCCACCAGCCGAAGGCATGGGGAGAGTATGTTTTGCACTCCGTCCGTCCGTCCGTGTGTCCGTGTGTCCGTGTGTCCGTCCGTCCGTCCGTCCGTGAACAGCTAATCTCAGCCACCGTTAACCCGGTCGATGCCAAATTTTGCACACACACTCCCTGGATGCCAACCATGAACCTCTGCCCCAAACTTTCCAGAACGGCCTGTTATAGCGCCACCAGGAGGCCGCTTTGTGCAAAACAAGTTTTTGCACAGTACACCTACAGATTTTGTCCAAACATCACGCAAATTGCTACACAGTCTCTCTAGAGCCATTCAACCAAACCGGTCTTTCAGATTTCTCAGACTCCATCCTGATTGGTTAAGATTGGCTTCCAAAATTCACAGGAGTGCTCAGTTTCAAACAAAATGCTGCAAATCATGAACACATCGCGTGATTTCCGTGAAATTGTGCACCCACATTCCCACTAGGCCGAGGACAAAATGCCACATGAACAATTTCAACTCAGCCTCAAGGTGGCGCTATAACTGGCCCAAAAGTGTTTTTACCTCTAACTGCACGGATCTGTGGATAACTTTCTATGCCAACTCCCTAGAGGCCAAGGAAAAACCTTTGCCTGGAATGTTTCACATCTGCTCTTTATAGCGCCACCAGGAGGCCGACATATGTAAAACACATTTTCTATTATTACTCCTTCACATTTTATCCAAATTTCACGCAAATCGGTACACATGATCTCCATAGTCATGTGATCAAGACAGGTTTGTTTGATTTCTCATATTCCATCCTGATTGGCCACGATTGCCTCCTACAGTTTTCAGGAGTAGCCCGCTTTGTACAAATCGCCACAACTCCTCAACGCAGCGTCCGATTGCGATGAAACTGTGCACGCATATTCCCACTAGGCCGAGGAAGAAATGCCACTTGACAGTTTTCAACAGCCTGATGGTGGCGCTACAACAAGCCAAGTCGCGTCATGCACTCGCACACGCACACACACACACACACACACACACACACACACACACACACACGCCAGGGAGCAGGGCTAACTAGACCCCCCACTGGTCAAAAACTGTGCTTGAACAACCTTTGGCAATTCTCATTTTAAATCTATACATTTACACTTAATACAATATTTGTTTTGATTTCTTTAGCACAATAGCCTATAAAAAAATACAACAAGGGGACATATAGAAAATAACACGGAATGCCTCTCTGCCTGCTTTGCACTCAGCATCAAGGGTTGGATTGGGGTATTGTCCAGGGGGCTTCTTCTACTCAACAGCCAGGAGAGTGGGTGTGTCAACTCTCACCCAGCAGGAGATTGGCTATTGTAAAGTTGAGCAGGAATGTGCATTTACCAAACATCACAGAAGACTTCACAACTGTTTCTTGACCACGTCACCACAGTGCGTTTGCAAGGAGCTGCCAGCAAGAGGTTAGTTTGAGTGGCTCTGCTTCTATTTTATTTCTATTGGGTATTTTATTTTATTCTTTCCCTGTTTGTACGTTTAACTGCATGCCATTATCTCTTCCATGCTCTCTCCCTCTTTTCTTTGTTGCAATACTCCAGATTTTTTTAGCATGACAACGGGTTATGAAATACACAATGATTATTATTTAGGCCCCTTTACAGCAACTGACTGCAAATTATGCAATTTATTTCATAGACATTTTAGACAAAGGTTAGTTGACCTTGTGTAGGCCTGTAATGTAACGACTCATGGACTTTTGTTGTTGTTTTTTTAAAGTTGCAATGTAGGACAGCACTGTGACACATTTCAAAAATAGCCACAATTCTCAAAATGTAATTCTGATTTAAGTAGCATGTGATTTGAGCCCAGGGGTGGAGAGGGAGATATCCCCTTTTAGATTGCAGCTTTATCATGTTTTAGTACAGCAGAGGTACAAGAATGACAGAGCAGAGAGTGATTGGCATGTGACACAAGTCACAAGCCTCAATTGTACATGATTGGTTGATTTGTCAGGTTGTGTACATGTGAAATCAATACATGTGGAATCACAGCATGCATTCAGATACCAATACGCTTCTCTCAGATTCAATGTTTTTGTTTTCTCCTTTTAACACTGTAATAATGCTAATAATGGTTCTTTAGTGATTGTTTGTCACCATTGTAGAGGAGCAAAATCTGCCCCAAGGGTTAAAAGGTGCAATTAATATGTAGGAATTGTGCATGAAACCTCTTTTGCCAGTATGACCTAGCCAAGATGGCCAAAGCATAATATGCTAATATGTCTTGTCTTGCTGCCTCTTCATCTCTCCCTCTGTCTTTCTCCGCCTCCCTCCACCCCAGATAGCCTATGGCATTCACTGTGATGGCCAATCCATCCAAACAGCACAGGAACCATCTCAATGCAGAACTGGATCAGCTGGCCACTCTGCTGCCCTTCAATCCAGATGTGATTGAAAAAGCTGGACAAGATGTCTGTCCGCCTCGCTGCTTCCTACCTCCGCCGTATCAAGACACAACCGTAAAATCTGTGCACACACACACACACACACACACACACACACACACACACACACACACACACACACACACACACACACACACACACACACACACACACACACACACACACACACACACACACACACACACACACACACACACACACACACTACCTCCACCCCCTCCCCACATCTCTCTCTCTCCTCTCTCTCTCATGCACACACGCACACGCACACACACACACACACACACACACACACACACACACACACACACACACACACACACACACACACACACACAGGGTCAGGAAAGGGCCAGCACATGTTGAGTGTCGACCCCCACAGCAGGACACCAGGGGTGTCGACCTACTCGACCCCCACCTCAGCAGCAAAACACACACACACACACACACACACACACACACACACACACACACACACACACACACACACACACACACACATTCCCTCCACCCCCTCCCCACATCTCTCTCTCCTCTCTCTCACGCACACACACACACACACACACACACACACACACACACACACACACACACACACACACACACACACACACACACACACACACACACACACACTTCTAGTACAACATTTGCCAGTACAGCAGTAAAATGCAGCAAATGAAGTAAGGAATTACATTAAATGCAAAGTAGCCTACTTAGTATCATTGATTTATTTATTACTAGTCCTTACCCGTTCTGATATATTTCAACTTGTATAATATATTTGTGTGTGTGTGTGTGTGTGTGTGTGTGTTTTTATGAATAAAAACAGCAGTATAACATGAAAGTATTATTACAAATGCATGGTAGGGAAACGTTTTCATGGCAAGAGCAAGGACCGCAACATTTACACTTATTAGACAACAGAGCCCCATTTGAAAAGTATCAAGGACCCCCAGTTTGACATGCACCTATATATGGAGTTATGGACAGTGGCAGAGATCCAATTTGCAGGTGGATTTGCGTCCAAAACGGTCTCAATTGTGAGCTTTGGCTTGCGAGAACTCATGGCTTTTGCAACCTGTGATGTTGTGAGCTTGTAGATTAGCTGTTTTCACCGGAGCGTGCGCTGTAGCCACTTCACGCTGTGTGTGTGTGTGTGGCTTATGTTCAAGACAGTTGTATCTCGTGTTGTGTTTATAGCGAACTGAAAACGGCCACGCGATGACGCACGCGCACACATACGCACGTGCGCACACACAGCTTAAGTAGTTTACACACACACGCTCACAGCAAAAGTAGTCTGCACACACACGCACGCACACACACACACACACACACACACACACACACACACACACACACACACACACACACACACACACACACACACACACACACACACACACACACACACACACAAATCCAGCCAGGCAAGGGCAGAAGGTTCCTATTATAACGACAGTGGGTGGCCACCTCAGAGTAGCCTGCGCACACGCTTTTAGCGAGGTGCTAAGCAAGGGTTGTTGTGGTATATCAATCAATCCGTCCACTCCATGTGCGTGCACACGTGCAGTCTTTACGTGCACGGCTGCACGCTGTTTCACCCACGTTTGGTTAAAAGTTATAGGGCCTATCAAGTGATCCAACAGAGCCAGCCCGATAGATAATCATTCCGTTGTGATCGTGGCCGTGCTGGTGCAGGAAAGATGAGATCTGTAACTGCGGGCGAAACAACTGAAGTTACGCGGAAAACTGTGTCCCAGTATTAATCAGTGACGGTCCCAAAATGCAATTCACTTGGAGTTTTGCCGCCCTGTGGCTGCGGGGGGTACTGCACCCGGGTGCGTTTTTAATTCACTAATAAATTAATTAATAATCATTAATGTGTGAAATCGAAAAAAGGGCTCCGTCACGCCCTCCATATTCATATGGTCAATGCCTGTGTGAAAAGTGGGAGCGATTGGTGCAGGCAGTGAGGAGATAATGAGGAGATAAAATGCGGTCGGACACACACTCACACACACACACACACACAGACATTCGGTCAATTATAGTATGATGTCAGCTATGTATGTGGGAGATAGATGGTAGAGATAAACGTATTACATTGTTGACAATGATACTAAGTAAGCTACTTTGCATTTAATGTAATTCCTTACTTCATTGTCTCCACCAGCCGAAGGCATGGGGGAGAGTATGTTTTGTTTAGGCTATGTGAGGATACCAAACGATAGCACTGCTGTGCTGTGCTGTGCTGTTGTGCAAAGTGTCACACACCCAAGCCATTGTGGTGTGTGTGTGTGCGGCTATGATGTGCTGTGCTGTGCAAGGTGTCACACACACAACCCAAGCCGGTGTTCACTCTCCATTCCTACATGCTGCCACTCCTACATTGACTTCTAATTGTCGGAATGGTGGTATGCTTCATATTTGTAAACATCCCACCATTCCGACAGAACAAAGTCCCACCATTCCGACAGGGACCCGCGGCAGAAAAAGTCCCACCATTCCGACAGATCACTTTCACAACTATTTATTTATTTATTATTTATATTTATATTTATATTTATATTTATATTTATATTTATATTTATATTTATTTATTTATTATTTTATTTATTTATTATTTTATTTATTTAAATAGTATTATTTATATTTATTTATTATTTTATTTATTTATTATTATTATTAATTAATTATTTATTTATTTATTTATATTAATATACATATTATTATTATTATTATTATTTTTTATTTATTTTTTTATTATTATTTTTTTATTATTTTTTTATTTATGGTTTATTGATTATAGTACAAATGGTTTACAACAATTTATTTATTATTTATTTATTGTTATTTATATTAATATAAATATTATTTTTTATATTTTTTATTTTATTTTTTTATTTATTTATTTTTTATTTATGGTTTATTGATTATAGTACAAATGGTTTACAACTATTTATGTATTATTTATTTATTATTATTTATATTAATATAATATTATTTTTATATATATATATATATATATATATATTTTTTTTATGGTTTATTGATTATAGTACAAATGGTTTATCCTGCTTGAATATTATCGAATGTAATAGCATGAATTACTCAATTGAATTATTAATTTAACTCTGAATTATATTCAGCTAGGATACAGTGTTTGATATTGATTGCCTATTCTATGCAACAGTGTTTGATCTCATGTTGATTACCTATTCTATGCAACAGTGTTTCATCTCATAATTAGTGCAGCAGAGTACTCTTTTTACTGCCTTGCTTAGATTGGTCAGTTCTTGATTGAATGTTTGTGATTGGTGCTCTTTTTCTTTGGTCAGTGTCATGTCAGTATCATGGTCAGTGTCATGTCAGTATCATGGTCAGTATCATGTCAGTGTCATGGTCGGTGTCATGGTCAGTGTCATGTCAGTTTCATGGTCAGTGTCATGTCAGTATCATGGTCAGTGTCATGTCAGTATCATGGTCAGTGTCATGTCAGTATCATGGTCAGTGTCATGTCAGTATCATGGTCAGTGTCATGGTCAGTGTCATGTCAATGTCATGGTCAGTGTCATGCCTGTATCATGGTCAGTGTCATGTCAGTATCATGGTCAGTATCATGTCAGTATCATGGTCAGTGTCATGTCAGTATCATGGTCAGTGTCATGCCAGTATCATGGTTAGTGTCATGTCAGTAGCATGTCAGTGTCATGGTCAGTGTCATGTCAGTGTCATGGTCAGTGTCATGGTCGGTGTCATGGCAGTGTCATGGTCGGTGTCATGTCAGTGTCATGGTCAGTATAATGTCAGTATCATGGTCAGTATCATGTCAGTGTCATGGTCAGTATCATGTCAGTATCATGTCAGTATCATGGTCAGTATCATGTCAGTATCATGGTCAGTGTCATGCCTGTATCATGGTCAGTGTCATGTCAGTATCATGGTCAGTATCATGTCAGTATCATGGTCAGTGTCATGTCAGTATCATGGTCAGTGTCATGTCAGTATCATGGTCAGTGTCATGTCAGTGTCATAGTCAGTGTCATGGTCGGTGTCATGTCAGTGTCATGGTCGGTGTCATGTCAGTGTCATGGTCAGTATCATGTCAGTATCATGGTCAGTATCATGTCAGTATCATGGTCAGTGTCATGGTCAGTATCATGTCAGTATCATGTCAGTATCATGTCAGTATCATGGTCAGTATCATGTCAGTATCATGGTCAGTATCATGGTCAGTATCATGGCAGTGTCATGGTCAGTATCATGTCAGTGTCATGGTCAGTATCATGCCAGTGTCATGTCAGTATCATGGTCAGTGTCATGGTCAGTATCATGTCAGTGTCATGGTCAGTGTCATGTCAGTATCATGGTCAGTATCATGTCAGTATCATGGTCAGTGTCATGGTCAGTATCATGTCAGTATCATGTCAGTATCATGGTCAGTATCATGTCAGTGTCATGGTCAGTATCATGTCAGTGCCAAGGTCAGTGTCATGTCAGTATCATGTCAGTACCATGGTCAGTATCATGTCAGTATCATGGTCAGTATCATGTCAGTGTCATGGTCAGTATCATGTCAGTATCATGGTCAGTATCATGTCAGTGTCATGGTCAGTATCATGTCAGTATCATGGTCAGTATCATGTCAGTGTCATGGTCAGTATCATGTCAGTATCATGGTCAGTATCATGTCAGTGTCATGGTCAGTATCATGTCAGTATCATGGTCAGTATCATGTCAGTGTCATGGTCAGTATCATGTCAGTATCATGGTCAGTATCATGTCAGTGTCATGGTCAGTATCATGTCAGTATCATGGTCAGTATCATGTCAGTGGCATGGTCAGTATCATGTCAGTGTCATGGTCAGTATCATGTCAGTATCATGGTCAGTATCATGTCAGTGTCATGGTCAGTATCATGTCAGTGTCATGGTCAGTATCATGTCAGTATCATGGTCAGTATCATGTCAGTGTCATGGTCAGTATCATGTCAGTGTCAAGGTCAGTGTCATGTCAGTATCATGGCTAAAATGTAATAAAAACTCAATCAGCTCATATATTATAAAGACATTATTGCATTATGAAGTTTTATTACAGTATGAGTCGCCTATGTGGAGGTTCTTAATGTAACACATTATTACATTATAGAAAAATCTATTAAGTTATGTGCTCGTCTTTTAATTAAATTATGAGCTGATTATTACATTATAAGTTGCTACACACCCCTTAAAACATTGCCTTGAAAATACATTTAAGATTTGTGGACTGTCGGAATGGTGGGACTAAAATGTGTCGGAATGGGGGGATGTCGGAATGGCAACATGTCGGAATGGGGGGTATGTCGGAATGGGGGGATGTCGGAATGGCAGCATGTAGGAATGGAGGGATGCACCCCTTTTGTGTGTTTGCACTTTGCAGAACCACACACACACACACACATGCTTTCTGTCCAACCTGTTCTTCAGTAAAAATCACACCCATGTGAAGTAAGTGGTGCAGCTCCGTGTGTGTGTGACGTGTGTGTGTGTGTGCGCGTGCGGCTGTGCTGTGCTGTGCTGTGCAAAGTGTCACACACCCAAGCGGTGGTTAGAGAGTGTGTGTGTGTGTGTGTGTGTGTGATTGCAAATTTAATTTCACAGTGTGTTGAGTCCTTTCAAACGAAAGCACAAGTCAATACAAAAACTGTTACTTTGTGGAAGAAACCATGATAAAGCACTAGCAGATCTGAGCTTGTAGAACTGCTATTTTCCTAATCTAAAAATCACACCCGTGTGAACTGAGTGGTGCAGCTCCCCCCCCCCATGACATATAAACACATAAGGGATTACAGATTTGTAAATGCTATATCTACATGCACACGTCACTTCATTCATGCATAAGCTCCAGTACAACATGTCTTTCAGTATGGTGAAATTGGTGTGAAAGGTTGAGGTAAAGACATATGCCACCAAGAGGAAAATTTAAACTCCTACACATTTTGTCCAAACATCCACAATCAAAGTCTAAAGTCATGTGACCAAGACAGATCGTTTAAAAAGTGGCCCATTTTGAATAAAATGCCTCAAACCACAGGTTTGCACCCATATTTATTATACTTGCCACCATAATTTTTCTAATAGCCTAGCAAATCAATGCTGCCAGCTTGATTCATGTTTTAGCCCCAACACTTACATTGTTTGCCTGGTAAACTCCTGGTCACATGCATTCACAGTCTTTTGCAGACACTTCACATCATACATTTTGTCAAACCTAATAAATCTAAACATATTGTGTCCATATAACTTCATTAATGTTCTTTCAATGTTTTACAGATTTTCTGCTGGCACTGATCGGAAGGCCGAAGGTCGAGGTCACTACAGTTACTGCTCAACTACAAAGATATGTGGTATGTGTCATAACTGCTCGTATTAAACAGCCAATTTAGCACATGCTTATCTGTTAACCATTCTGTAATTAAAAAAAATCCTACATCTACATGTACATTCATTGACCACTTTTTTACTACATGTGTTTCAATCTTTTTTTAGGGATAATCTGCAGCATCTAACTCCTTTCAGAAAAACAATTTCTTCACAATGCCTCGCCATAAATCCAATCCTGCAGCATGCAGGAAAAAACGAAAACAAATCATGCAACAAACTCGCATCACGCAAACTGAAGAAGCAGCAAATGCACAGCGTGCAAAGGAGACCAAAGCAAAGAGACAGCAAAGATCCTTTCAATCCCCAGAGGACAAAAAACAACAGTGTGCTAAAAACACTGACAACAAGAGACAGCAAAGATCATTTCAATCCCCAGACGCCAAAAAACGAAAGCGTGCTGAAAACACTGACAACAAGAGACAGCAAAGATCATTTCAATCCCCAGACGCCAAAAAACGAAAGCGTGCTGAAAACACTGACAACAAGAGACAGCAAAGATCATTTCAATCCCCAGACGCCAAAAAACGAAAGCGTGCTGAAAACACTGACAACAAGAGACAGCAAAGATCCTTTCAATCCCCAGAGGACAAAAAACGACAGTGTGCTAAAAACGCTGGCAACATGGAAAAACAAAGATCATTTCAATCCCCAGACGCCAAAAAACGAAAGCGTGCTGAAAACACTGACAACAAGAGACAGCAAAGATCCTTTCAATCCCCAGAGGACAAAAAACGACAGTGTGCTACAAACGCTGGCAACATGGAAAAACAAAGATCATTTCAATCCCCAGACGCCAAAAAACGAAAGCGTGCTGAAAACACTGACAACAAGAGACAGCAAAGATCCTTTCAATCCCCAGAGGACAAAAAACGACAGTGTGCTACAAACGCTGCCAACATGGAAAAACAAAGATCATTTCAATCCCCAGACACCAAAAAACGAAAGCGTGCTGAAAACACTGACAACAAGAGTCAGCAAAGATCCTTTCAATCCCCAGACGCCAAAAAACGAAAACGTACTGAAAACACTGACAACAAGAGACAGCACAGATCATTGGAGTCCCCTCTTAAAAAACAACTTCAAGTTAAAAAGGAAACACAGTCAAAAACACAAGCCAGAGCACAGAAAAAACAACACGTGCCAACAGTTGATGAAGCTGGTGCTTTATTCTTAAAAAAAAATTCAGAAAGTGGACCCAATTATGTCTGCTATTCATGCGAACGCTTGCTTTACAGAGAGACAGTGTTGCAGTTAAAACTTGAAAAATACACAGCTACAATGGATACTGCAAATCTCCTTGACAAAGAGCCAACTGTCACAAATCAAAACAAAACTTGGATCTGCCACACATGTCACCACTCCCTTAAAGTAGGTAAACTCCCCACACAAGCTTGGGCCAACAATTTATTACTGGATGATATTCCCCCAGAACTGCAGGATTTGCACCCTTTAGAAGAAAGGTTAATTAGTCAACGGATTGCCTTCATGAAACTTGTGGGCTTGCCAAGAGGCAGACAAAAGGCAATCCACGGTAATGCAGTCAATGTGCCATCTGACTTACACACCATTATAAAGTTACTGCCAAGACTTCCTGACACTGCTGAAGTTGTTCCCCTGAAACTTAAACGAAAACTTGCCTACACTGGACACTACATGCATGAGTATGTGCGTCCAAAGAAAGTCTTTGACGCCCTATTCTGGCTAAAGCAACACAATCCTCTATACCATGACATTGACATCTGCAATGATTGGGAGGACCGCTGGGTCCAAGACAATAATGAATTGTGGGAAGCCATGACAACACCACAACATCATTACCCAAAGAACAATGCAACCACCTTTACAACTGGATCTACACCCAATTCAGAAGATTTGTACAAGAAATTAGCAGATTATGTTAAGTGCGATGACTTGACCATCTATGATGTGCCTGGAGATGGGAACTGTTTTTACCATGCTGTAGCAACCACCCTTGAGACCGCAGGCATACAAAGGATCACAGGTCCTGACATACGTACAAAATTGGTTACCTTTCTAGAAGACCCAGACGTCCAGCAACATTACATGCAATTCCTTGCATTGCCCAATCCTCAAGCACATCAGATTGATTCACCTGACTTTACAGTCCAACAGCAGCACGAAATGAACATGGTCATTGATAACATACGCAAAGGCGATTGGGCTGACAACCTTGCAATAAATGGTGTGGTAAACATGTTGAATATCAACATACTCATCTACAACAGTGACACAGAACATGACTATACAGTTGAATTGACCCCACAACAAGGCCACAGTGTTAATACTGTAACAATTGGCCACATTTCACAAATCCATTATGTAGCACTGGAAAGAATTAACACAGATCACACACACCAATCAACTGCTGAAACTGTTCATGACAAAGAAGATGAAGAAGACAGGCAAGCATTTGAACAAACCAGTCAACTACGAGGACTCCCATATGACACTTTGCTTCAAGAAGAACATTTTTTAGATGCAGAGACTACATATTCAGTTGCCCCTGCAGAACAACAAAAACCACGGCCTTTCTACCAAGATCACAAGTTTGAAGAGTTGGCAAACCCATCAAAGTACCCTTATGGCCGTGGTGGCTTAGAAACAGAAAGACCAAAAAACATCACCATCAGAAAATATTTTCAAAAACGCATTTTGGGTTGTGATGGCCGCTTTGCTAAAGATATAGACTATCTTCTGACAGCTCAGTACATAGTGGAAGCACAACAAGTCAAAGATCAACTTCAAATATTCCTACGACAAAGCCGTGGTCAGACGTTCCAAAATCAAAGGGTTAATGCTGGCATACTGAAATTAAAACACAATGTACATGCCATGTTGCGCACAGACATGGCCTTCAAATTTCTGAAAAACACAAGAGGTTCACCAGCCTACTGGCAAAACGTGCTTTTGGAATTACTAGCTATAGTCAGACAATTAGGAATTCCAACCTTCTTTTTAACTTTGAGTGCTGCAGACATGAAATGGCCAGAAGTGATTCAAAGTGTTGCGCGTCAGTATGGAACCATCCTAACAGCAGATGATGTCAAAAACATGGGCTATGAAGAGAAATGCAAATGGCTGCGCAACAACCCAGTAACAGCTGCACGCCAATTTGAATATCGCCTACGCACATATTTCACACACTACATTGGTGGCAAGTCCAATCCCCTTGATAAACTTGTAGATTTCTTCATACGCATCGAATTTCAGCAAAGAGGGTCACCGCATGCGCACACATTATTGTGGATAAAGGACGCTCCCAAAGTTGGCGTGAACACAGATGCTGAGGTTGCTGCCTTCATTGATAGACATCAAACATGTGCAATCCCAGAAGAAGATGGTGTACTCAAAACATTAGTGCTATCAGTACAACAGCACAAACATTCTACTACATGCAAAAAAAAAGGCTTCTGCAGATTCAACTTCCCACACCTTCCAAGTAGTGAAACCTTAATCGCAACAGAACCTGAAGAAGCAGACTCAGAAGCTACACAAAAACTCCTTGAAGCAAGCCGCACATTACTAAACAAAGTAGCTACCTCCATGCTTAACAAGGACAATCCTGAGGATATCTCACTAGAAGACTTGCTACAACATGCATGTGTGGATCAAGAAGCTTACCAATGGGCTCAATCAATAATGAAGTCTGGCAAAAAAATTGTGCTAAAACGGCAACCAGCAGAACGTTGGATCAATTACTACAATGCAAGAATCCTGGAAACATGGCAAGCCAACATGGACATTCAATTTGTATTGGATGCATACTCCTGTGTCATGTACATGACCAGCTACATGTTAAAATCTGAAAGGGCAATGAGTGAACTGCTGAAGAAGGTTGCCGATGACAACAGAGGAGAAGATGTAACCACGCAACTAAAGAAAGTTGGCTCTGCATTTCTCAACAACAGAGAAGTAAGTGCACAAGAAGCAGCCTACAGATTGCTATCCCTGCCCTTAAAAAGGGCCAGCAGAAAGGTGGTATTTGTCAACACAGCACCCAGACACAAAAGAGTTTCGCTACTTAAGCCACTGAGTATGTTACAAAACATGGCTGATGATGAAGAAAACATATTCTGCACCTCACTTCTCGACAGGTATGAAGCTCGCCCAAACTCCCTTGAAACGATGTGTCTGGCAGAGTTTGCTGCCACATATGTAACAGCATACAAAGAAACAACTTCTGATGCCATTGACCACATCGCAAACACTAGTGAGGATGATGGACTTCAAGATACTGACAATGGAAACATAAATCCATCTCCGATCACCCTGCATAACAACCTTGGCCAAATGACAGCCCGCAAGCGCCACTGTGTCATTCGCTTCCACAAGGAAAAATCGGAGGGAGAAGAAAAATACAGAATCCTTCTAATGTTGTACTTACCCTGGCGTCAAGAGGACAGAGACCTGCTCGCAAATTACCCCTCTTTCAAGGAGCACTATGATCATGTTCAGCAATTAATCCGCCACAATGAAAACAAGTTCAGTACAAACACAAATGAGCTTGACCAAGCAATACAAGACCTGGAAGAAATGGGACCACCACAGCATGCCTGGGATTTGATTGCAGCCAACATTGAACATGAAAGAGCCATACAACAAAACGAAGGCAATGTCATAGAGAGGGACATCCAACAGGATGCAGACTTGTCAAATGTTGATCTCAATCCCCCACCTATCCAGTCAGAACTGCAAGCACGTTTCACTGCAGAGCACAACAAAACTATGATGAATCGTGAACAATACTTAAACATGATGCGATCACTAACTCCAAAACAGAAGGAAATGGTGACCTTTCATAGAAAATGGTGCAAAGACACAATTATTGCACTGAAAACTCATCAACCACATCCAACCTACCAAATCTTTCTAAGTGGGCCAGGAGGAGTGGGTAAAAGTCACATCATCAAACTGATCCACTATGAAACCATGCACCTACTTCATCCACTGTCTCGCCACTTTGAACCAAACGAGCTTGCTGTGCTGTTGACTGCATTCACCGGAATAGCAGCATTTGCCATCGACGGCATAACAATTCATTCAGCCCTCAACTTCACACCTACAACAAAATCAAAAGGATACCAGCCTCCAAAACAGGAATCATTAAACACATTACGCTCACGTCTGGGGAAGCTAAAGCTGCTGATTATTGACGAAGTCTCCATGGTCAGTGCAGATCTTCTATATCACATTCACAAACGACTTCAAGACATCACAGGCATAAACAACCCAGACTCTCGTTTTGGCAATGTCAGTATCCTTGCGGTTGGTGACCTGTACCAACTACCACCAGTCATGGCAAAACAGATATTTGTCACTCCCTCGGATGCCTATGCAAAACTACATGGATCATTGTGGCAAGAAAATTTCCAACTGTTTGAACTCACAGAAACAATGCGCCAAAAAGACGACCAACCCTATGCAGAGCTGCTTATGAGAGTTCGTACAAACACATGCACTGAAGAAGACATTGCACTGTTAAAAACCAGAATTGTCTCCAAAACGGATCCCTCATACCCAAGTGAAGCACTGCATGTCTTCAGAACAAATGCTGCCACAGATTCACACAATGACGAAAAGATAATAAACCTACCAACACAAATATTCAACATCAGGGCAATTGATTCACAAAAAGACTGTAAGACAGGACTGGTTAACGTTACAATATCAAGCAACCCATCGCAAACAGGAGGCTTACGAGAGATTGTGTCTGTAGCACTTGGTGCCAGAGTCATGTTGACAAACAACATCAATGTCTCTGATGGACTGTCCAATGGAGTATGCGGCACAATTGTTCACATCCAGCTCACAGACACAACAGTCCAAACCGTCTTGGTGAACTTTGACAGTGATCGAGTAGGACAAGCAGCCAAAGCAGCCAGTCAGTACAAAGAACACTTTCCTGAAGCAGTACCAATACAAAGGCACACTGTGCAATTCTACACTGGTACCAAAAACACTGTAGAAGCAATACGAGTACAATTCCCTCTTACTCTGGCATGGGCATGCACAATTCATAAAGTCCAAGGGAAAACATTGGACAACATCGTAGTCACCATAGAAGAAAAGGGCTACTTCAACCCAGGCCAGGTCTATGTTGCACTCAGCAGAGTAACATCCCTACAAGGCCTGTACCTCCTCAGCTTTCATGCCAAACAAATCAAAACTCACCCTGAAGTACACAAAGAAATGATTCGACTACGCAACACACAGCTACAAATATCCCAACAGATGCCACTTGCTGCAAAAGACTCCACCCTAACTATCGCCATGCTGAATATCCGATCATACTTGCCACATTTACCTGACCTAAAAAAAGATGCAACACTGACAGAACTTGACGTACTATGTTTTGTGGAAACATTTCTGAAACCAAATCAAAACCTTGATCAAGATGCTCTCATCTTACCAAACTCCACCTGCTTCCGAACTGACAGACAAGCACAAAGGGGAGGCGGCATCATGACCATAGCATCAAATAACCTTTCTCCAATACAACTGAACAAGTCACTTAACGACGTGGAGCACACAGCACTGGCAATATCCAAATGTGCAACTACAATCAACCTGATCACACTGTATAAACCACCAAAAATGAACTCCTCAAGCTTCACTGACAACCTTCGTGAATTCCTCCAATCACTCGAAAGCAACACCTTGACAATAATTTTAGGTGACTTCAACTACAACCTCAGCACTGACCCACAACACCCAATTCTAAATATCATGCTACAGTATGGCTTCCATCAATTTGTTTCAACACCAACCACAGATGATGGCTCACTCCTAGACCATGTGTATGTCAACAGACCCGACAAAGTCTCCACACATGTTGTAGACACCTACTACTCAGACCATGATCTAATCCACATAACATTGGATTTACCTTAAATGCTGATGATGACCACAGAGACGAAGTTACAAGAAAAAACAGAAACACAACATTACATGGAACAGAAGACAAGGAGAAAATATGAAAAAATTGAATAGGAGGTACAAGGACAAAATCCAGCCAATAAAGAGACAAATACAGAAGACAACACAAGCAAGAAACAACAATGAACACAGTAAGCACAAAACTCAAACTACATAAGCAAACAACACTAAATATAATCCTTTTCAAAACTTTCTTAGAACTTCCTAAAACAACACTAACAATTATTATTCTACAACATACTTAAACAATTATTTTCTACATTCTACATCCCACAAACTATGGTATATACCAAATTCATCCCCAACACCACATACCATTACCATGTTTATGACTATAAGCTCTTACTATTATGTACAACTCCAGCATACATCTCATCCACATACAAGTCTCATTTCCTCATCTTACCAACATAACACATTCACAGATATGTAATAACACAACTGTATTCAACATTTATGTCCCTTTTATAGAAAATCAAAATCCTGTGATACCATTACAAAATACAACGGCGAAGATGTTACATCAATATAATCAAACATCAACCTGTGAAATACTACGGTAAGATCATTATTCTCCATATCAAATATACACATGTGTAGCCAGTCAAAGTAGAGCCATCAGTATTGATTACTTAAATGCCCTGCATCTACCAAACAATAAGCTGCATTGTCATTTCTAGCCATGGGTCTCACAACCTGCCACTCAAGCTTATTGTAACTTGGGTTGATACTGAGGTGAACTCATGTAGCAAGACAAAGTACAGTGTAAAACACACATTGATAATCTGGCTACTGCTGCTTAGTTCACATTGATTTCACTATTTGATTACTATTATATTTCAGCATTTTCTGATTCTGAATAAAACAATATTCTTCTTCCCCCACAATCTGTGTGTACAGTTCACCCAAAATCTGAAGGAGCCAAGTGGTGCAGCCAACCAATGACAATGGGTTTCACTACGTCTCACGTTCTGCAGACCACAGCCCTAAAAGGTTTGTGTGACACACACACATACCGAACAAACGCTGCCTATCCCACAAACTATGTGACATACGTACATACCAAATTCAATCCTGCCACCAAACAATATTACCATGCAATATTACCATTACCAGGCTGAAGAATGCACTCTCCTATTGTATACAAGTCAAGTCGTCTATGTAACATATTCACCAAATACATTCTCACTACCCACAAAACATTACTATGCTAATGACTATAAGCAATAAGCATACACTCTCACAATTATGTACAACTCCAGCATATGGCGTGATTTCTTTCAACTCTGACTTCCTCATCTTACCAACATCATAGTCCTTCACAAATATTTGTAATAATAAAACTGTATAACACATTTAACTCCCTTCTATAGGAAATCAGAAATCCTGTGCTACCATTCCAAAGTACAACATTGAAGATGTCACATCAATAAAACCAAGCAACAACCTGTGAAATACTACAGCAAGATCAATATCAAATATACACATGTGAACATGTGCCAGTCAAAATAATCAAGTCAAAGTGTTGAATATTGAAATCACCTGCGATCTACCAAACGATAAGCTGAATGGTAATTGCTGTGTATGGCTTATTTTTATTCTGATGCTTGATGTTGCTTCTTGAAAAATAATTATTTGTGTAAATAACACAATTAAAGATATTGCCTCTGCTCCTCTGTTTAAATACATTTTGGTGTTATATATTCCTTTTATATTTCAGCAATTACTTATTGTGTATATATTGTTTTCTCTCTTCCAGACGTGTCCATGCACAACCTTTGATCAAGTATCATCGCAAATATTTACTTCAATAAAATAATTGTATACAAACTTTTCATTGACTTGCCATTGCCTTTTGTAACTGTTGGGAGTTTCAATCTTTATACTCATGTATATTGTGTTATTGACACAATAATAAGGCAATGTTCCTATCCTAATATGAATGCCTTTATTATAAAACAGCAAACAGTTTATTTGTATCCGAAACTTTCATGGGCTAATTGTGAATAGACTATGTAGCAAGGTCACTGTCATCCTGGTGGAGACCTGTGCCCAGTAGGGCACTTTTTCTAGTTTACTCTACTTTCCTTTCCACTCCTCCATCTCTCTCTCTCTCTCTCTCTCTCTCTCTCTCTCTCTCTCTCTCTCTCTCTAGTTCTTCTCACTTTCTTCCACTCATATAAGATCACCTTTCCATCTCTGTCCCACACTATCATCCATTATTCATTAAAACAGTTCTCTATACTATCAAAGCTCTAGGGGGCCATGTGCATTTTGAGCTGCCAGTGTCTTTCTGCCTTGCATTTCTATGGTAAACATGCATTAGGAACACTCCTCTTCTCAGCACGTTCATTGCAGCGCTCTGTGCAGTGGTACTTAGGGAGAGGAGCGTGTAAATGTCTAAAATCGAGGAAGATGCAGGACAATATAGATCAGCAAACATGGCAGAGGAGAGCCTGTCCGAACCCACATACTCATACACCTTCTCCTGACCTACACCTTCTGCTGATCTTCATCGAGATCTGCCACACTATATTGCCATGCCATTAGTCTGACCTTGTTCTGAAGTACCATTGGTCTGACACAGGGAAGTCTAGATTTGAAGGCTGCCTTTCTATTTCCGAAAATGATAAAACTTGTGAAACCGTGCTGTATACAGTGTACATACGAAGTCTGGCGCTGATCGGTCCAGTGGTTTGCGAGATTAGCGCCTCCAGACAAACACACAGGCACTCAGACTGACCCTGCTGTAGCCTCCTGCAGAGAAACGCTGTCGAAAAACTAGCAAACAAAACAATTGCGCTTTCTGTGTAACCCCTATAGTCTATCTCACTATGTGTTGTGCCTTAAGTTAAAACCCCTATTTAACCTCTCTCTCTCTCTCTCTCTCTCTCTCTCTCTCTCTCTCTCTCTCTCTCTCTCTCTCTCTGACCATCAGATATCCATTTCCTCCCAACCACCATACGTACCTCCTAGCTGGAAATAAGATTTCCCACAATCTAAAAGCTGAGGTCACCCTGAGGAATGATTATTTCTTTCACAGCCAATCAGAGAGCAATTTAGACCTGGGGGGACGAGGATGATTGGCCAATCAGTGGTGATAAAAAGTTGACGCACGCAGTGAGTAAAGAGCGGGATCTGTGGTGAGACTTGGGGTGAATTACCATGCTGAACGACTGACGCATTTAGCCCTTGAACAGTTGATTTCTGCCTTCATGTTAATGCATGTTGTTTAGGCAGTGGCTCAGATGTCTGAGAATGAGTCACTGATTGGCAGTGGTGAGAAGGAACATGTAGCCATGTACACTTAAAATTATTCTGCTGTAATTTGCTTCTGTGGCGAGGCAGACGTTAAGGAATGAGTCACAGCCTTTCAGTGGAGACGCAAAGAAATGCACCAAATGAACTACACATTGAAGGTATGGCCAGGTCTGGCCAGGCCCACCCCGAAAACCCAGAGACCCAGTGAGCTGATCCGGGTCCAAAATATTGACTTGTTTCACAGTATGATTCAGTCTATAGACCTATTAAGGTCTGATTATGGTCGGGTCAATTTTGAACCGGGTCTCAAGCTTTGGCGAAATCCAAGGAAAAACAAAAAAAAACAAAATCTTTAAACAGAATCACAAGTGTAACTCAGTGCCCGGCCTGCTGTGTGTGTCCAGATGGGGAAAGCTCATTTAACGGTCAGTTTGGCTAATGCAATAATAGGCGTGGAGGAGGACTGCGTAATGACCACCTCGCTGGGCTCATTCAAGCAAGCAGAGCTTTTCTAGTCTGACCCTAATAAGAAATCTCAAGGCCATAGGAGACAGCAGAGCGGTAATTGCATATTTCTTCCCCGCTACCTCGGCTCAGCCACATTGTACAATGTGAGAAATGAGAAATCAAATGGAATGGAGGAGGTGGAGGTATTATTTAACAAAAGGAATGAGAGGGCCATGCCTGGCTGAGCATGTATTGGGAGGGATAGCACTACTTCTGTGTTTTTCCTCACCTCTGGTCCTTTTGCATGCAATTACCATTGCATTGAAGGGCAGTAGACGTGCACGGGCAGTGTGCGTGTGTGTTTGCCATGTATGCTTATCAGATGATTGAGAAGAATGTTCATTTGACCATGCATGCAGGTTCATTTGACCATGCACGTCCGTCCGTCTGTCCGTCCGTCCATCCACAAATGGCACACCGCTACATTTGAAACACAAACAAATATCTCCCCCCTTGAAGAAAATATAACGGAAATGAAGTAGATCCTCATGCCCCATGTTAAAATCACAATGTTGACAAATATTGCGGTAGGCCTATGCATGCAACAAAGTCTACTGTAGGCTACAGTTGGCAGTCCTTACATTCCTTACTCCGAGTGAGAATCAGCTATTTACTTTATTAACGTCCGTTTATGCTGATCTACAAGTTGTGAAGCACACGATCCAGTGATCACTCGATCCATAGGTTTACACTCTATAACATTTGACGAAATAGACCCTTAATTCCTCACCCAGGAGTCAGCCCAGCTCCTTATCCAGACATCAGTCATATCAAAACTTGACAATTGTAACTCTCTCCTTACTGGCCTACCGGCATGCACACTTAAAGTAAGCCTCTCCAATTGATTCAGAATGCTGCAGATTGCTTGGTCTTCAACCAGCCCGAATTATCACGTATCCCCCTTCTCCGCTCCCTCCATTGGCTCTCGGCCACTGCCTACACAGAGTACAAAACTCTGATGCTGGCCTTCAAAGCAACCAAAGGTATGGCACTCCCATATCTTCCAAACACTACTGTATAGAATGCACTTCCCATTGCATTCAGAACTGCAGACTCCCAATCTTCCGCCATAGTCTCCATCTTAGCCCGTAGCACTTGCCTACGGGCTAGTGCTCAATTTATGTAACTTAGATAGCATTTTATGTAGACATAGCACTCTATAGTGTACTGTATATGTATTGTTTCATTATATAGATATTCCACTGTTAGTAAATGGAAGAAAACCTCAATCTTGTCGTTAACAACATCCCTTTGCTATTTCCCCTGACTGTCTTCAGCAACACTACGCCCACGTATACCTGCCTGGATCCACAGGGTCGCACAATGCTCCTCAGGTGAATAGACGCTGTAGCCTTTCTATGTGTCGTAGAAAGAAAGGTCAACGCAATTCAACTCTCGATGCGAGCGGGCGTGTTCGTGCGACAAGCACAAATGTGACAGTTTCACTAGATTGTGTCCCCACCACCACCACCTGAATGCCTGCCTCAATGAAAATAAATTTGCTAGGCGCATCAGTCACGTCCTGGTGAAAAGCCATCACTTGTAGCTTCATGGCGCATGCTTTCATTGAAAATGAATAGATGACTATTCTTTGTTGCTGCTAGTGTAATCACAGCATAAGGGCCCCTTAAAGGAGAAGTTGACCCCTGGCCTTGTATTGGGCTCTCACAGGAGTCACTGTGTGATAATGGTCTTTCATATCAAGGTGTTCCATTTCTGTACTGTTTAGTTTTATCTATGGCGAGATTGGCGACTTTACAAATAAACCTATATGGTTCAGTCAGGCATGAACATCTTCACAGTGAAGTGAAGCATCTGTTGAAATCAGTAAATGGCTCTTAAAGCGTTGTGTCGTCTTTGCTTGCCAAATACAGATGCAAGTGAGTGAGACAGACGGAAAGAGAGGTGGAGAGAAAGAAAGTGCAGGATTTAATGAGTCAGCTGGGAAGAGGAGATGAGAGCATCAATGTATCCTATAATGTAATTATATTTCCTGAAAAATAACAGTTCTGGACATAAAGGCTTCTGCCCGACAACAACGATATACTGTACATATAGTGCCAGGTACAGTATGTGCAAGGTAAGTCCTGCATATGCAGAAAAAAGAAAACAAGGAAAACTAGATAAAGTGACCCTCGGGGCACAGGTCAGGTTGTGGCCTCCTGGTGGTGCCAATGTGAAAAGGGTGCCATTTATTTTCTTCTTACGCCTTGGATGACAATTGGATGATTTGAGGCATTTTGTTCCAAATATGTTTAGCAAAAATCCACCTGGTTGGTGGTGCTATAACAGGCCAATGTGAAAAGGGTGGGATATATTCCTCAGCCTAGTAGGAAAGTCTGTGAAAGATTTCTCCTGGTGGCGCTATAACAGGCCGTTCTGGGGCCGTTCTGAAACATTTGGGGCAGATGTTCATCGTTGGCACACGCACCAGGGAGTGTGTGTGCAAAATTTGGCCGGAGATTAGCTGTACACAGACTGATGGACCCACACACACACGGACGAAGTGCAAAACATATTCTCTCCCCATGCCTTCAGCCTGGTGGAGACAATAAAGAATAAAAAGCAGTATGGGCTCTGTTGTTATCAAAAGTGTTCAGCCCGTAGAACTCTTCAGCCCGTAGAATCACATGCACCACTACAATTTTCTACACAGGTTTGCCTACGCACATACAGTAAATATAATGTGAATGCTGGTGGTCAGAGATCAGTACAAGTGGAGGTGCAATGTTTATTTTGAACTTGCTGTACGCAGAAAGCAAGATGAGCGTATCAACAACCCACTGCTCCTGCAGGTTACGGGAAGTGCCATGGTGGACGTTTTTGCCTGGATTGGGTGAGCATATCAACAATGCTGCCACCAGTGCTGCAACGTCACCTTGCTGAAGGCGATCAGTCGACTGGAACGTTTGCAGCATTTCACCGCATCTTGCACTTTTTGAACTTAAGAATTAAATAGGCTCATATCTCACATGAGAAATCTGACATCATGGCCGAAAATTTAGTTTTAGTGCAGTCATTCACTTCAAGAACTATACTTAAACCTTTACTGACCTATGATTGAATCATGACCTCAATCTTAGCTTCCGAATCTGTCTGTCTGTCTGTCTGTCTGTCTGTCTGTCTGTCTGTCTGTCTGTCTTACAGATCCCTCTCAGCTGTGCTACTCTCTCTCTCTCTCTCTCTCTCTCTCTCTCTCTCTCTCTCTCTCTCTCTCTCTCTCTCTCTCTCTCTCTCTCTCTCCTTCACGGTCTCCCTCTCAGCTCCCTGTCTGTCTCTCCTACACTGTCTTCCTCTCAGTTGCATGCTCTCAATTAAGTGAACTAGAACTTGACCGACCTTTGGCCGGTCTCACTCTAGCGCCCAACCATGCCATCCAGGTGGCCAGTTGTCAAGGTGGCCCCTCATCCAGGTGTCCAGTCGTCCAGGTGCCCAGTTGTCCAGGTGGCCATATGTCCCTAGGTGCCCAGTTGTCCAAGTGCAGTGTGTGTGTGGACCTTAATTGGCGAGCAGTAACGTCGGACTATTGGCATGTCGAACTATTGTCATGTCGGACTACTGGGGTGCCGGACTATTGGTTGTCGGACTATTGGCTGTCGGACTCTTAGTATGTCGGACAAACGCCTGTGCCCCGTGTGGGGGTGTGTTTAGAAATGTTGCACAATAACAGTATGTCATACAAATGCAAACTGTATAGTAAATATGCAAGTTGGAAACCTGCAATGTAGTGCAGATGATTTCCTATGGCTTGCAGTATTGTTTGTGCATGGAGAGATGTGTGCTAACGGAGTGGTTTGGTAGGAGAAGCGGAACTGATGCCCCCTTTTCAATTAGGGTAGAATAATAAAGTCCTTTCGCACGCCTTCTTAGTAGGACAGGTGCTCTAGTCTAGGCAAGCACATTGAGGAAAGGAAAAGATAATAATGGAAATGCAAATGATCAGTGTTTGAATTCAATATCTGCGTCGTGAGCTTAAGTAGCGCTTGGCTATTGGCACATATATATCGAGTTGGTTAAACGAGACTCAATTTGCAATGTATCATCAGAAACAAAGTTGTTTGCCCAGACATATTCAGATAATGAGCCTGTATCAGAACAACATGTGTAATTGCATGGCTTCAGTTTGCCAGCAACACTGGACAGGGATTTCAGATCAAAATGGCCGCCCGCCATGAACAGTATAGGATACATAATAGGAGCAGAGCTGGCTTTGACACAACTTGTTCTCTATTGTTGCCTCTGCATTCTCCTCCTGTCATTATTTCTGTGGAAATGCCAGAGGATTTTTTAATTACAGCCTATAAAACAATATTTTTGAGCGGAGCTAGCCCCCTTACAGTTTACCCCCAACTCTCATCCCCATGCTGCCTCATTCCCTTTAGCTCGCCTCCTTACTCCCTTCTGTGTAAAAGGTTGGGGGACACCTCCTCTCCCACCTTATCCCTGCCTCCTCTCTCTCTCTCTCTCTCGCTTTCTCTTTCTCTCTCTCTAATTTCAGCTCGCTGACTGTCTTGTCATTTGAAGCCAATTGCATGCTTTAGCCTGGCTCAAGCAATTACATTCACCCCCCCCTTTTGTGTGTGAGCGTGATAGCTTTCAGGGTTCTGCAGCATCAAGTGAAATGTGGGGGCCTCTGCCATCGCTTTGGGTTTTTCCACTTCTTTTATTTTATTTTCCCCCTTTCCTCGCATGGCTGAATTCGATGTTTTTACTCTCTCCATGAATGCAAATGTCTCCTAATGGGGGCAGAGAACACAGAGCTGCAGGAAACGGTTTAGAGCGACCAGCACAAGCTGGCGCTGAACGTGGCAAACAGATCTGCATGCATCGATGAGCCCCGGAGTTCAGTCACTATACTCACTACTGATGGAGTATATGGAGAGGAATCTCTCTCTCTCTCTCTCTCTCTCTCTCACACTCACACTCACACTCTCTCTCTCTCTCTCTCTCTCTCTCTCTCTGGCAAGATGTGTGTCAAGTGGTTGAGCAAGTGATTCTGTTCTGGTTGTTACTTTCAAGATCACTCCTTGTCGCCAAGCGATACTCCCACACGACAGAGAATAGTTATGCATTTAGGCCATTTACTATATTAACAGCTCAGCCACCATTAAAATTCAGAGTCACATTATATTGTATGTGGGGCATGCAGAAATTGGTTCTGGTTAAGGCACAAAGGACAATGCCAGTTTGACAACAATGACAGGGCACTGACACTTTAAATGGTTCAACCACTCGTGTGCTGCGAGGGTATTGCAAATGGGCCCCCAAATAATTGGCAAACCACTACCATTTTAAAGTTAAAACATCGCCTATAGGGCATAGGGCATCGGTTCCATAGTTTTGAACAACTGGTCAGATGGGTGGGGCCTTCATCACACAGCTCTCCCTAACGCCCTTCATCAAGGTTGCGTAGGTCCATGGAAATGGGTTTTGGTTTCCATTGTGCTTTGTCATCTCAACGGATCAAAGCATCTGTTGAAGTGTTAAATAGCTGCGGCATGTGTGGGGAGATTTTCATCAACTTTTAGTTCAGCCTGTTTACGCTCCAATTTGTACTTCTGCCAATCTAACAATGCAGGCGCAGAAAAAAGAAGCGCAACCATTACAGTGTTGTTTCAGTACAGAAATGTCAGTGCTATGTAGCGAGACCAAAACTGTATTTATTTATTTAAAAAAACTTTCTGCACGGTTGACAGACAGTGGAAATGTATTTTGGCTGATTTCGGATAAGGTTAATCAAGCATAAACAGCACAGGAAAAATAACCTGTTAATTTATACATTTGTAACTGAAATGATTCAACACCGACATCCATACCTACAACACCCATACATACAAACTAATTAACATCCATTTGTACAATAAGTGTGAGAATTTACAGAGGGTCCATTTTGGTTACATTTGTTAGACTCTCAGAGTTAAATTATCCCTGAGGGTTTGTACTGCATGTACAGTGTGTCAGGCGTGATGTGCCAGAAGGCGTCTCAGACAATTTCACAGTCCAAACACCCTGCAATCCCGCTGCTGACAGAGCCTGAGCGTGCAGGGACGGCAGGCCACTTGGTTCGAAGCCCACTCAAACAAGACTGAACCTAATGAGCTGGACTGGGTAAACCAGAGCCTGATTGTGGGCTGTTGTTGTAGTCAGGGAGCCAAAGAGGAGAAGAGGAAGGATGCAGTGGTATAAAGTAACTAAGCACTTTTACTCAAGTACTGTACTTAAGTACAGTTTTGAGGATTTTTTACTTTACTGGAGTATTTTCAAATGTCAGTACTTTTACTGCTACGCTACTACAGTATAGCATTTAAGCTGCCCTGAGAGTATAATTCAAAAACTGCATCAATTTCAAGTCGTGCGATTTGTCACACATGTTACCACAAGTGAAATGTTGTACTCCGCATTTGACCAATCTCTTGGAGCGGTGAGCCGCAGGCAAGGAGCGGTGAGCTGCAGCCGTGCCACGCTCGGGAATCATTTGATTAGTTGATTTGACATCGTTGTATGTATAACATTTACGCTGCCCTGAGAGCAGAATTCAAAAGCTGCCCTCAGAGCAGCAAATTAACATGGTTGTACAGTATGTATTGCATTTAAGCTGCTCTGAGAGCAGCATTCAAAAGCTGCCAAATTGGCATTTAGGCTTCCCTGAGAGCAGCATTCAATAGCTGCCCTCAGAGCAGCAAATGAACATGGTTGTACGTACATTTTGAATTCCGGATTTTTACTTGTAAAAGAGTATTTCGACATTGTAGCATTGATACTTAAGTATAAAGTGTGAGTGCTTTTTCCACCACTGACTGGACAGAGAAGAAGGATGTTTAAAGAGAAGACAGAATAGGAGAGAGGAGGGGGGTGAAGGAATAAAGACAGGATAGGAGAGAGGAGAGGAGGGCGGTGGAGGAATGAAGCGGTGCTGAGGAGGAGAGTTTGTTTATGTGGAAGAATTGGTTTTGGAGAGATTATGGTAAGAGGAGAATTTGGGGGAGGCGGTTGCTATGGTATCCAGGGTTTTACTGCTCAGTCTTGTGTGATGAGTCGAGTATGATATTATTACATCATATGGACGCACGCACGCAAATCACTGTTATACAATGTCTACATATACACAAAGCACTCCTACAAACACAAATATATAAAGTAGCCTATTTAAAAGTACACAAAATATTAAAACAAAAATATCGCCTCATGACACGTTATGAGCTTGTAGATCTGCATTGTTCTTGATACAGGGCTCTAGATTTTTAGGCTTGTTCATCTATTGGTATAAAAAGGCGTTTTGTCTTCATGAAGATTAGTTCCATAGTTGCATAGTTATCTCCGCCAGGCCGAAGGGCATGGCTGAGATTGATTTGCACTCTGTATGTGTCTTTTTGTCTGTCGTTATGTCTGTGTATATTGGCTTGATCGCAGCCAAACTGTGCACACACTGTAGCGGTTTCACCCATAAAAGTTTGAATCCCTGGATGCCAGAGCAGAACCTCTGGCCCAAATGTTTCACACGAGCCTGTTCTAACGTCATCAGGAGGCGATTTTTGCAAAACAAGTTTATTTTTATTTTTATACAGTACTACATATTTTGTCCAACCACCATCCAAATTGGTGCTCAGTATATCTAGTCATTCAATGAAAAAAAGTCTTTCAGAAATGCATCTCCTCAGAGTGCTCAAACCTGTGCTCCGAGGAGCATAGTTCCATATGAATGCTGGTATGTTGGACACAGATATGATGGAACAACACCAGACTGAAGGATACATTAACATCCACGTTCTGCTACATTACCAGCACATCATCCTTACCACGTCGTCTCTGTCTGGTGGAGCAAACCTTGTATGTCCAAAAACATTCCTTTATTTTTTGGTATTGTTTAACTGTTTAAGTGCCAGCGACGTAATCCCATAACCGAGACGTCTTTGCAATGAGTGCCAAAGACAACAAGACGTAATTTATTTTTTACATTTTTTTTAAAACGCCCTCTCTTTTTTTATAATGGGAGAATTGGCACTCAGAGCCTAAACTGGTGACCACCAGGTGGCGCTGAAGGAGTTTTAAAGAAACGTTTAGTGGAAATAGCTGCTCTACAAGCTCACAACGTGGTGCATTGCAACATGTTGTGAGCTTGCAGATCTGCTATTTCCGCTGCTTTTGTGCAACACTTTTGTGTGACGTTAATAAAAAAAAAAATTAACATTGAAAAATGAAGATACAAGGTTTCTGCCCGGCAGCAACGATGTCTGACTGTACTTACACAACACATGCACAGTGTAGACAGCAGTCAGGCTCACAGCACACACACACAAACACTGTTTATATATACATCGTACGCAAGCACGCACACACACACGCGCACACTGGGGCTGCCCATAATTCCAACATACCGTTAATCCGTCTATACGTTGCCGGACTCACCCTGTGGTTAATTGAAGTATTTTATTTGGATATGCACAAGAGGCGCAATACACGCGCACGCACACACGCACACACCCACGCACGCACATGCGCACACACGCACACTTTGATATATATATATATATATATATATATACACACACGTGCATGTGTGCACACATAGAGTGAACAGAAGTTATGAGATAACTCCTGACAGCTCTGTTGGTCTGATAATTAATTCACATGAGGGTTTGGGGTGTGTGTGCGTACGTGCAAACATCGTGCATACTAGTGTAAGTGCTATGGTGTGTAAGTGCTATGTCGTCTATGTCGGGTGGAAACCTCATATGTCCAAATGTGTTATGTTTCAGGATTCCAATTCAAGATTTGCAAAAATAGCAGATATACAAGCTTCAAAACACCTCGCTTCGCACTACTTTTCGAGTGTGCAGATCTGCTCATTTTGATACTTTTGTGTGACACTGTAGTATTATCAAGTAGGAGGCCAATTTACTGAAAACACAAGTTAAAATATGGAGATAAGAGGTTTCTGCCCGACAGCAACAATATCTTTCATAGAGCAATGAATGTTTTTTTTTTCTGGCCCATGGTCCGTGTAGCGGTGTGAAATCCAGTTTACATGCACACTGACCGCACTGTTCACCGGCTGAAGTCAAGCATGTAAGATGTAAATTGGATCCGCAGCGAAGCAGAATGTTTGAGTGATGTCATGCAGTGAGAAGTTAAGGCCTATATACAGTAATGCTCTTTCCAACGCTTGGGTTTGGACAGCCTTTCCGAACTACAGTATAGGGATATAGGACAATAACTATTATTATCCTTTATCCGGTCAAAATACATAAAATGAAAACGCTCACAATAATCATGCTTTTTTTTTTTTTGACAGGGACAGCACTCATTAATCAACATGTCAGTTTTCACATCAATGTAAATGGGCCAGAGTTAGCCAAAGCTAAATTTCATCTGTAGTCCCTGGGCAGGCTCTTAAAAAGTAAGTGATAAAATAAAGACAGAGTGTAGGGCGCCTGAACACAACACCATGCGTTGATGCCATGTGTGCATATGTGCAGGCACCCACCACCACGTCCATACAAAAATACAGTACAACAGATAAAAGAAAGACAAAGTGTGGGGCGCCTGCACACAACACCATGCGTTGATGCCATGTGTGCATATGTGCAGGCACCCACCACCACGTCCATACAAAAATACAGTACAACAGATAAAAGAAAGACAAAGTGTGGGGCGCCTGCACACAACACCATGCGTTGATGCCATGTGTGCATATGTGCAGGCACCCACCACCACGTCCATACAAAAACACAGTACAACAGATAAAAGAAAGACAAAGTGTGGGGCGCCCGCACTCAACACCATGCGTTGATGCCATGTGTGCATATGTGCAGGCACCCAACACCACGTCCATACAAAAACAATGTTGAAGTTGTCATTCATCATTCATTGAACCTGAGTTGGATCTGAACTTCGACTGTTTCTTTTCTTCTCTAAAAATAGCATATCTATAAGCTCACAATGCGTCACTTTGCAAGTGGTTAACAAAAGTGTTCACTGCCAATCACGTGTTTTGATACGTGTTTTTAGGTTTTACGCTAGATGGCACTCTTTGCTAACATATGATTCACCATTTAACCCTTAGTCATACAGAGAAACAGGAGATCACGTGACCGTTGAATCTCTGTCACCGTTGATGTCCATGTTCGCAGATAAAATAAATAAATAAAACCAAATAAAATAAAAATCTCACAGCCCTTCTTTCCTCCCCATTTTTGTCCAGATTGTGAA
The DNA here is from genome assembly GCF_964188405.1 of Protomyctophum parallelum. NCBI lineage: Eukaryota > Metazoa > Chordata > Actinopteri > Myctophiformes > Myctophidae > Protomyctophum > Protomyctophum parallelum. The sequence continues at coordinate 15,187,005 of NC_139707.1, forward strand.
GGCCGTTGTGACGTTCGCTTAGGCCAACTCAGCGCCGTCCGAGTTGTGTCTCATTGGGCACAGAATAGCCTGACCTAAGCAGAGACATTTCTGGTCTAGAGGGGCGGGTCGCGCCTCAGATTGGATCTGATTGCACCCTGATTGGATCTCATCGATCTGTCCGTCACCCCCGGCCCCTCCTCTCCCCCCTAGTGCAGCGCTACGTCACATCATTTAGAGTGACGCCCACCCGGAAGGGTTGACTCCCACTTTTAGACTGGTTCAGCCCACGGCTTTTTCCAGGCTTTCATCTTTCGCGCAGACGAAATGAAAGCCTGGGTATCGAGGCTAGGCACAGAATAGTAAATCATGTTTTGGGCGACAGCATTCGCCCAAACCGTTACTGGCCAGCAAGCCATCGTCTAACAACAAAACACTTACTTCTATCTCACCAATAAGTAGTCTTTTTTTTCCTATAACATTTTTATCCCACGATTTTGTAACCCATTTTTTCACTCAGTGTCAATTTTCTAGGGCACTCCACTTCATCTAACTACCTGGGGGGGCAGCGGACTGATGCTTCCTTCTATGCATGAGGAGTCCAAGCTGCTTCTTTTCACCTGACGGGAGAGTTTCCCGTGCTGGACATACAGTAGCACGTGGAAGGAACACGTTATTCCAACGAGTTCATTTCCCCTCCATCAGGCACCCCGGGCTGACCAGGGGGAGGTAGTTTAGAGACCAGGATTACTGCATGCTTTTTCTGAGGGTCCCTCCCCTAGGGGACACGGGGAGAACATGCAAACTCCACACAGAAAGGCCCTTTCGCCATCCCCGCCTCGGGTATGGGCACTGAGGAGAGAACATGCTCCCAGTGTCAACAGCGGGAACCCACCCAGCAAGCACGGTCAGGACCTGGACGAATTAGTGACGTCTTGATTGTGGCCAGGGATCAAGTCAAACCAAGACTAGTCATATCTGGCCCAGAATATCACCTGATTTCAACCAACATACATTCTGCCCACTAAGACGGACGTCCCTGGATGAATCACAGAGAGTCCGATCGAGGCCAGATCCACTTAAGTCATATCATGATTAGTCAGATCTGGCCCAGAAGAAGCTATATTATTTGAACTGGTGAAGACGTAAAGATCATCCCCATATGGGCTGTGATCTGTCCTAGTCCTGAACGTCACCGGAGTCACCGGAGGACGTCGTCATAATGTCATCATGACGTCATTTGGCTTGCTGGACACTAAGGCCCTCATTTATCAACCGTGCGTACGCCAAAATATGGGCGCACGCCGAAATTACCGACATTTTCGGCATTTAACATTTCCGGCAAAGCTTGAAATTGAACTTGAGTAGGACAAATAGTCACGTCTGGTCGGGACCTGGCGTACGCTTTGTCCTTGGCTGTTTTTCTTACACAAGCGGAGCAGCCTTGTCTGAACTGCTGAGAGGCTGTCACAGGCATCTAAACATATGTATTCACTCCTAAAATGTTTATATAAAAGGTATGTATAATGTATATGGGCTACATGTAAAAAATAAATAAATAAAAATGTTAAGGAATACATGTGTCATATGAAATTAGTAGGAGATAAAATCGCGCAATTAAAAACAATGTTGCAAGAGATGCTTAAGCCATTTAAACAGTGTTTTGCATCAGCGCATACTTGCGAGGATTTGGGCTGTCTGTGCTGAAATATTTCCATGACGGGACGTTGGAGAGTAGGCTATAGTTTAGCAGTGCTGCAGCTCAGCTGCAGAGAGTCCCAACGTGCAGGTATAGCCTACTGTAGCCTAATCTACAGCATGAAGGCCGATGTCTTTCTTACGGTATGTGCAATATAATAAACCTGACGCGTCGCTCGAATGCCAAATGTACCGTGCCAGGCTCCCAGCGCAAGTGGGAACTGCATCGGAGATATAAGTATATTACCCAGCCAGCCCACGCTGCCCACCACCAGCCACATGAGGCTATATACTGTTTTGGCTGCACATTCATACATATAATGACAGTTGACAGCCCGGCCACTGCAGTGACTAACGACGTCTGCGAGGCAATCTAAATAGACTGTCGAACGTCGGAACGTGCATGGTCAGTTGGTCACGGACGGACCACTGTGATAGAGAGAGACAGACAGACAGACAGGACAGGAGGAGCAGCTGCAAAACAGCAGCGTGTCACGTGTGTGTGCCTATTTGTTATTTAATTATGGTTCACAGGTTCAGGTTTTCGTTCACTAATATATCTTGTTGTATATTAAATTAAAAATACTTTAATAATTTAATATACAACTAACAACACACAGTGAAAGTTGCAAATGGCGATATGTGCGTGCGTGCGTGCGGGGGGTGAGGCGGGCAGCAAGGGAAGCGAAGCGAGAGGAGAAACAGACAGCTTTATTTTAATGTGTCATGTAGGTGCGTGCGTGCATGACAGCAAGGCAAGCGAGGTGAGAGTGAAACAGACAGGGTAGGCCTACAACTTTATTTAATTCATGCAGGTGTTCGTTCTTTATTTGTTTAACAACACACCAGTTAGTTGGGCTTGCAAGTTGCGTGTGCGTGCTGTGCGTGTGTATGAGAGAGGGGGGTGAGGCGGGCAGCAAGGCACGGGAGAAACCTATATTTTTTCATGTAACCATGGTTTCAGGAAACGTATTGCCGTTGTTCATGTCGCAAAAACGAGGGCGAGGCTTGATTTCTTAGGGCGTGCCAGATCAAATTCAGCCGTGACATTTATTAACGTGAGAACAAAATTAAGGAAGGATCAGCTGTTTGCGATCACTTTATAAATGCCGTGGCGACGTGGGTGTACTACGAAACCTGCACTCGAATCTGTGGCAGATTTTACACCCGATTGATAAATGAGGGCCTAAGACCTTCTAGCTGTGAGGTGACACTACCGACTGTGCCGCTGTGCACCGAACCAATCACTATAGTCTGATTAAACGTGATAATGTCCCATTCAATGCATGACAACATTCAAAGCCTGTACAATAAACTGTGAAGTCTGCTTTCCCAGTGTGGACAGGTGGATTCAAGTGGAACTTTAATCAGGACATTGTAGACTTTGGTCGACTTTGAACTGACAAAGTTGTAGGTTTTAAATCCAGACAGCTAGGGAGCGCTGCAGCAGAGCTCTGTTAAGCCATACTGTTGTGTGCAGCACACTAAAGAAATGTTTAGATTCACGGCACGCGCGCACACACACACACACACACACACACACACCTGGGCATGTCATAACAGGCGAACATTCAATGTAAATAGGTCTATAAGTTCACAATTCTGAATACGTTGTGAGCTTTTGCGAGGAAGAGTTTTGTTGTAGAGTGAATAAAGTCTTGGTTCCCACACAGTCCTGACAAGGTGAGCTTCAAAATGCCTGCCATTTTGAACATTCAGCCTGGGGGGTGGGGGGGGGGGGGGGGGGGGGTGAGGGGGGTTTAGCCGTAGGAAAAAAAAGTCTGTCTGTCTGTCCGTCCGGATTCGTCCGTCCTCATCCTCCTCCCATGACACATCATTATCTGGACCAACCTGATCCCCTGGATCACACATTCACTTCCTCTGTGATTCTGTGCTCTCACACACACACACACACACACACGCGCGTCTGTCTATGAATTCTCACAATATACTGTACGTATAGGTTGTGTTGTTCCATAGTATTAACATTTCTGGGTTTAATGAGGCTCATGAGAGACTGAGATATCAGTGCTCTTTATTATCCTCATTCCATTTTCCATGTTCAGGCTAAACTCTGTGCCATTAGGAGGAGGTTTGGGTCAGAGGCCCACAGCACTGCTGCACTTAACTCAAATGGAGGATGGCCTGCTGATGGGGTTTACAGTTGTCTTGTTTAGTTTTTCCCTTTCATTTTGCTCATTATGAAGAGAAGTAATGGAAGCTTCCCGTAGGCTGCTTGTGTGTGTGTGTGTGTGTGTGTGTGTGTGTGTGTGTGTGTGTGTGTCTCTCTCTCTCTCTCTCTCTCTCTCTCTCTCTCTCTCTCTCTCTCTCTCTCTCTCTCTCCCTCCTCTCTCTCTCTTTGTGTAGTTCTTAAAGGACCACTTCACCACTTTTCAACCATAATTGGTCCTCACTAATTCATGATAAATTACCACAATTTTTGAGTGGTGCAACCACTCCTACAACCAGCAATGTCTGTGCGTATTTATCTATGCTTCTGTCATGAGCATGAGTATGTGACTTATTAGTACCAGTAGGGGGTGCCAGAAACGGAGGGAGAGATAGTGATGTGCCTGCTTTTTTCTACTTTGTCTCATAGAAGGGCTGTGGGCAGTTCAGAAACCAGTCTGTGTCTCATAGGAGGGCTGTGGGCAGTTCAGAAACCAGTCTGTGTCTCATAGGAGGGCTGTGGGCAGTTCAGAAACCAGTATGTGTCTCATAGGAGGGCTGTGGGCAGTTCAGAAACCAGTCTGTGTCTCATAGGAGGGCTGTGGGCAGTTCAAAAACAGTCTGTGTCTCATAGGAGGGCTGTGGGCAGTTCAGAAACCAGTCTGTGTCTCATAGGAGGGCTGTGGGCAGTTCAAAAACAGTCTGTGTCTCATAGGAGGGCTGTGGGCAGTTTAATACCAGTCTGTGTCTCATAGGAGGGATGTGGGCAATTCAAAACCAGTCTGTGTCTCATAGGAGGGCTCTGGGCAGTTCAGAAACCAGTCTGTGTCTCATAGGAGGGCTGTGGGCAGTTCAGAAACCAGTCTGTCTCATAGGAGGGCTGTGGGCAGTTCAGAAACCAGTCTGTGTCTCATAGGAGGGCTGTGAGACACCGACTGGGGGCAGTTCAGAAACCTGTCCACCTGTGACATCATCTGTAGGCAGATTTAAAAACGAAAAAACAAGATACATTTGGGTTTTTATTATCGTGAGAACAATGGCTTCCATTTTCGCATTGCAACTTTTCAGCAATAGAAAGCCTGCAGTTTCTATTAGCTTGGATTCCCCATCGATGATGTCACTGGTGGACGGGTTTCTGAACTGCCCACAGCCCTCCTGGATGGGATGTGGCCGTGCATGTGCGTGTGTGTTTGGCACAAGTAAATTGCACTGGATAAGAGTACATTTTGCGTGCAAATTTATCATCCCTACATCAGTATGCAGATGTGTAGCTTACATTTTCTTATGTGCGTGTGTGTGTGTGTGCGTGCGTGTGTGCGTGCGTGCAACATGATACTGTGCTTTTATGTACTTGCTGATTTTGATATGGCGGTCAATGTTTTCCACCTGCAGAATAAGCACTGTTTTTTAACGTACCGTTGCATGTACTGTATACTGCTGGTCTTTGTAGATTTTCTTTGATTGTGCCTTCTTGCAGTGGTGGAAAGTAACTAAGTACACTTACTTAACTACTGTACGACAATTTTGAGGTGTTTTTACTTTACTTGAGTATTTCCAATTTCCAGTAGGCCTACTTTTACTTCTACTCCACTACATCTCAGAGGCAAATCCTGAAAGTGTGAGAACTTCGGATTTAGATGGCATTTGTAGAATCGGCCTCAGGTTTTCATGTTAAAGTGCAACGTGGAGGTAGACTCACTGCCCTTGAGGTTCCTTGAGGCTCATGCATGACAATATTAGTGGCATGCAGGAAATGTTTCGGTAAAACGCAAACAATTGTTCGGTGCGAGCAAGACGGCCCAGGTGTTCAGAAGGTCAAAGGCTGCGCGTTTAGCAGATGGATACACATCTGACGAGAATCTGCAGAACACAGCTGCTGCTGCTGTTTGTTCCTCTTTTTTTATTTTTTATAACCTTAATTTAGAGTACAAAAAGCACTGACTCAGCATATACATGCACTGTTTCAACGTCATCCTACTTCACACTATAGCTTCTATACGTTTCACACCTGGGAGCTGACGAGTACACTGTTTCTCAATGTCAGGTCCGGGACCGGTGGTCCTGGTGGCCTGGAAACAAAGTCATGGAAACTTCTGGAACTCTGAGAGTGTACACATGGAAACCCTTAGGCTTCTCTCATGGGTCGATAAGTACAACAGAGTAAAAATACTTTCCTTTATAGTCTATTCTACCAACCCCTGCCCCCCCTCTCTAGTCTATAACCCCCCCCCCCCCCCCCCTCTCTCTCTCTCTCTCCCTCTCTCTCTCTCTCTCTCTCTCTCTCTCCACCACTGTTTGCCTATACTATAAACTGATTTCCTGTCTAGAACAGTTCGTTGAGATGTGGGGACATGAGAACCTCTTGTGTAGCATTGAGCAAGAATCACTGGTTTTATCTCTTTAGGAATAAGAAAAAAAAACAAAAAAACATGGTTTTTAATATTATTGTGAGTACCCAAAGCATGACATTTCTAGAAATGTCCTGAAGAATATGTGAGTGTACACAAAATATTAAATAAAGGCTTTGTTAAAGGTCTCTCTCTCTCTCTCTCTCTCTCTCTCTCTCTCTCTCTCCCCACCACTGTCTAGTCTAGTCTATAACCCCCCCCCCCCCTCTCTCTCAGATTCAGCGTTTCCTGTTGAGCAGCGTGCTACAGGGTACACCTGGGGATTTAATAAATGCCTCACATGCATACAGACAAACACAGAGCTAATGAATCTTATTCAAGAATTCCCGTGTTGTTGTACAGTATATAGTGCAGTTTTAATTATGGAGACGGATTAATAAATAAACATTCACAAAGTGCTTGGAGATCACAGGACATTAATGCATAACAAATGAACCCGCTCAGCACAAGAAATAGATGTATGCGCACACACACACACACACACACACACACACACACACACACACACACACACACACACCCTCATGCAAGCACACTCACAGGGCTGGGTACCGATATCATTGAACACCCATGGCACCAACTGAAATACAATGTCATCAAGAAAAATGTTGATACCCTACGGACATATTTATACTCTGTATTACGACGGCGTTTCTTGTTTTGTGCTCTTGGAGAACTTATGGGAAAATTATTTGATTCATCTCACCTCATTTGCCACCCCTCCCCCCCCTCCTCTCTCTCTCTCTCTCTCTCTCTCTCTCTCTTTACCCTACTTTACTCATCTTTTTTGTTTAGCTTTTTTGTTGTTTGCCAGCGTTTTACTTTTTCCTCCAGTCAGTGAAGATGGGCTCATTAATTATGCTGCCTCTCTCCGAGGAGCTTGCTCATAACAGAAGAAAATACACTCTTCACAAAATACACATTTTGTCTTTCCTGTCGCTGCTAACGTCAGCATTTAAGTCTTTCAAGAGACAAATGCCCCAAATGCTCATTGGTATTTTTAGAATTATAATGACGAGAGGAGGGGAGGGGAGGGGAGGGGAGGGGAGGGGAGGGGAGGGGAGAGTTAGGTACTTGTTGACAGTGTTGTACAGTGGTGGAAAAAGTACTCAAATGTTTTACTTAAGTAAAATTATCAATTGTGCAATATAGAAATACTCCATTAGAAGTAAAAGTACGGAATTCAACATGTAGGCCTAATTGAGTAAAAGTAGGCCTGCAAAAGGCGGCTTTAATGTACTTAAAGTACTAAAAGTAAAAGTACTTATTATGCAGAATGTCCCATATTGCATGTTTTGAAATGTATAACAATCTTTAGAAAATAGCCAAATGTTTTGAAATGTATAACAATCTTTAGAAAATAGCCAATCTACAATCTGCGTTGCGAGGCGACATACTGCATACTGTGAAATGTAGGCCTACGGATCAGAGCTTTGATAGACTTAAAGTAAAGTACAGAAATACAGTCTCGGGTCTTGTAACAGATATATCCTTTCCTCTGTACCCAAACAGGAAAAGGCGCGTATTTGGAGAGGAAACGTCTCCTCCTGGTAGATCTGTACATTGGTATTTATGCTTGGAATGTAGCCCAGGTGTATATGCTAAATACAAGTACTCAGTATGCATAAACAGGCGCATGCAAGCGGTGCACACTGAAATGTGTGCAGTCTCGCATGTTTGCATTCAAATACACATACAGTTTATCAACATGACACACACACACACACACACACACACACACATGCACATGCGCACACGCGCACACACACACTCGTATGAATCCAGAGGACATTCATCATGTTCATGTCCACAATTAATTTCAGCTGCTGCTTCTAAAACCTCTCTGGAGAGACTGACTGACCTGCATCTGGTCTGTCTGTCTGTCTGTCTGTCTGTCTGTCTGTCTGTCTGTCTGTCTGTCTGTCTGTCTGTCTGTCTGTCTGTCTGTCTGTCTGTCTGTCTGTCTGTCTGTCTGTCTGTCTGTCCGTACACCTCCCTCCATCCGTCACTGTCCCTCCCTCCCTCCCTCCGTCCTTGTCTGTCTGTCTGTCTATAGACACAATGTTCCTACTCTGTGTGTCTCTGCCTATTTGGCAGAGCAGATGCTGAAATGCTGTACCTTCCAAAACGAGGGACACAATCAATTACCTTAACGATTTGAACTTTCTGTTTTCATTCTAGTATAGATGTACGCGCGGCGCACGCTCTCGTGCATACACACATACACAACTATGTGTTTAAACACACGCTCATAGACAGTCACAAATGCTTCATCTCTTTCTCTCTAACGCACGCGCGCAGGTACACACACACACACACACACACACACACACACACACACACACACACACACACACACACACACACACACACAAAGCCTCACTTCAAATACATCCCCAAGGTCACGTCCACATCAAGAGATGGGAGTAAAAGAATAGAGACAGAGAGAGATGGGGGGGGAGGCTACATGAGTGATGGCTCATATAACTATATCCTCAAGACCATTAAAATGCCATGAAGTTCTTTTTTCCTTGAGGAAGGAACTCGGCCCGGTCCAGCAGGAACCTTTCATCTGAGACATTGTGCCCTGAGGACTTTAAAAGGGTCTGCGCAGCACACGAGGCCCCCAGAGTGCAATCAGTGAATTAATTCACTCGTTTGACGGAGGGATAATAATTGTGTCTATATTATGCACCTGTGCTGCTATGCCTGTGAGAAAGAAACACGTGGTCCTCACAGGGACAGGTCTATAGGTTAGGGTTCGGTTACCAGACGGTAAGAACATACTGAGACCATGCAAGACCCACCCCTCGCTCTGGTTGCAGTTGCACTCGCTGCCATTTTTCGCTGAACTAGAGACGCTTCAAAATGGGTCTGTAGAAACCAATAGACCATATTCACATGGCGGACATCTTGCCATTAAGTTGATGAAATGCCACCCCGTTGTCAACATGGCCCCCGTGTGAATATGGTCTAACTCTATGGGTAACATCACGCTCCTTTCCTCCATATTTCTTACAGTCTGTGGTTGAAGACTTGAGGAGCGGAAACGGTGAACACATCCGTTTGTCAGACTGCTGCTTAAATAAAAAGAAATTACACCTGTGTGAAGTGAGTGGTGCAACTCCGTGTGTGGGTCCCCAGGGGGTCCCCGGAACTTCCAGACCCACAGGAACGAGCCCAGGGCGCTGGCCCGGTTCCGGCGGGCTGCCCGCGTCCGAAACAGTTGAGAAACAGAGTTACCGTGTGGGGGTCCCCAGGGGTTCACTGTACTGTACTGTACTGTACTGTACTGTACTGTACTGTACTGTACTGTACTGTACTGTACTGTACTGTACTGTACTGTACTGTACTGTACTGTACTGTACTGTACTGTACTGTACTGTACTGTACTGTCCCACCCGAGGACATGTGTGTTACCCATCTTCTCCATAAGGAGCTTGAGTCCAGCAGTGGTGTTTTAGTGGATTTCAGACTGGATGGAAACCTTTTTAATATCAGGAGGCTACAGGCAAAGACCAAACTGTCCACAGAGCAGGTCATTGAGTTGCAGTATGCAGATGACTGTGCTCTTGTGGCACACTCCCCACAGGACCTCCAGTCCATCCTTGCTGTGGTTGTCAAGGCCTACAGCAGGATGGGGCTGTCTGTCAACACCACCAAGACAGAAGTGGTCTGCCAATGGAGCTCCAGTACCCACACACCCTGCCTGCCTAGGGTTGGGATTCGTTAGGATTTTAACGGTTCCGGATCCTTCCCGGATCCCTCTTAACGGTTCCGGTTCCTAACGGTTCCCTTAACAGATCCTAATGTTATTTTTTCCCCTTTTTTTCTGAGATAAATTATGCTTAGATTATAACTAACCTAACCAAGTACATAATAAAAACAAATTAATTAATTAAATTATTGAAAATGCACTTTACAATTATGAGGTGGCACTATTATTTAAACTTCACCACCACCACCACCAGCTAGCCACCACAACAATATCATTGTTGCAATTTGTACTGTATATTGCAATTCACTGTATATTAAATACAGTACACATTGCAATAATGATATTGTTGTGGTGACAAATGTTGTCTTTAATGTTCAGATTAATTTAATATGAAGGACCCCTTACCCTAATGGAAACAAATTGGATGGATTATGAAATCCTTTTAGCAGACCTTGTATTGAACTGTAGGCTACGTTCCTGTACTTTTTTCTGCAAACTGTTTATAAAGTAGGCTAATCAATCTATGGAGGTATATGCACCTAAACGCTGGGCTCTCAACAGTCACGCGATTAATTTAGAGCCAAATCAAAAGCAGTTGAGTTGCTTATAAGTTGTAAAAAATAAGTGCAGACAAATTGATTTGGCGTGATTCATAAAATATCAGACAGAAAGACGTCGAGACATTTGCGTTCTGAATTAACACCATTAACAACAGTTGTACAATACACCTAATGAAAAGCTCTGTAGACATTAGTAGTTTTTATTTTCTATTACGTTACTAGCCTGTGGAAAGTGAACCAGCCTTGCATCATCCTCATCCCCCGCCGGCTGTGGTGGAGCTGCGGGGAGTGCGGGCTTTCCGCATGGCTCTCAAACGCGATTTGCCTAGATTATTCTCCTGAGTTGTGGAGTCGTGTAGGCATATTGATTTTGAGTTGTTTCATCAATGTGGACGTGCAACTGGTACAAGTTGCAACAACCTTTGCAGGGAACTATAGCATAACATTTATTCCACTTTGCGTGCTCAGCCTCAGAGTCATTTCCCTCTCTGTTAACCACACTTTGAAGATCTCTTCGACATCACTCGCTCCGCGGCGGTGAGCGGTCGCTGAATGCACAGAACAGTGGGCGTATCCTCCCCGACCCCACACACTCCTTTAGGTGGGGTGACGTCACCTCAGGCTCTGCTTGCATGCATGCACATTGCACAGACACAGCGGAGCTAAATGACGACTGATGAGAACCGTTTGGGGAACCGTTAATAAAACACTACACACACACACGTGCGACTACACACACACACGTGCAATACCGCACGCACGCAGCGCACGCAGCATGGCATGCGCATTGTACACACACGCGCGGACATTGCTGGCCATTGTTGGTTTCACGCATGCACACACCACTCGTGCTCACGGATACATACATACATACAGGTACACACCTACACACAGGTACATGGACATTGCTGGATGTAGGAGTGGTTGCACCACTCAAAAATGCAAACATGAATTTTGTGAGAGCAGCGCATTGTTTCTTAAGACTTGTGAGTCGTTGTGAGTCTGCATATTAATACAGTATAGAGCACGCTTAGCATAGGACTTCAGTCCTATAGTATTTTAGGACTTGAATTTATGGGGGGAACATTTACAAGAAATAACAGATCGCTAAAAGCTTGTAGATCTGCTATTTCTGGTAGAAACCTAACCCTAATAAGAAAGAAGGCCAAGTACAGTTTAAACTCCGGTCTGTTAGGATAGAGGGTTAGGATAGAGGGTCTAAAATGATGAGGCAGTGATAGTGAGGTTTGGGAATTGTCTCAAGGATGTCATAGCAGGAGCTCAGCTATAGAGGTCACAACTCTCACCTCGCACACCTTTTACAAAATGTGTTTTACATTAATAGGGTATACAAAAGAAAATAATGTTCACTCTGTGTGTGCGCGTGCGTGCGTGCGTGTGTGCGTGCGTGCGCGTGGTACATAGCTCAATGCTTTGAGGTTGCAAGCAAGCTGAAGTGTAAAACTAAGACTTGGTACGAGACAAGAACATCTCAGATTTTTCAGATATCTCAGTGTTTTATGTGAAGTCTTTCCTTTCTTTTTCAACTTCATCTAAATCAGTGGGAACACATTCACATTCAGCACAGTGGGTCATATATTTCAGGGGGCTTACACACGTTTCGTGGGGAATTTATACCACATGTTTCAGGGGAAATGTATATGATACAAATGTTCACATCTGGGTGAACATGTGGGCCCAGTACAAGCACAGTCTTCTAGTTTTGGTCACTTGGAGGAGCTGACCAGTACAACCACTAGTTTTAAAATGATGGCTGTTTGTTTCACTAATGAAGTCTTATTCACGTGATTCCGTGAATAAATCATTTTGTTCTGCTTTTTGTTTGTCTGTTAGTTTATTTATTGATATTTTAAGCTGTGTGGAGCTATTCAGATTTGGACAATAGCAGCATTTGGAAAACACACCGCAATTATATAACCGTATATGCACAGGTCCTAATCGGTTAGCCTTATTTTTAATCCCAAAAGCTGACAAGAGCAAACTCTCTCAATGGCTCTGTTAGCCAAGTGCTTTAAGGTTTTGGCCTATCTCTCTGCGCCATGTGGAGCAATATAAACATGAGCTAGAGAGAGATGCACTGTAGTGGATGGTAGGAAACCTGAGAGACAGACAGCATAGGAGAGAGTGGTGGAAAGGAACTATAGGTACCTTTGTACTGTATGTATTTGTTTAGTCTGTCAAATTTTCTGTACCTTTGCTTCTATACTACTGACTACATTTCAGTGGCAAATATTGTACTTTTACTCCACTACAATTATTTGACAACTTTAGTTACTTTGTAGATTTTTATTATTATTACTGAACATACATCAGCCCTATATACATTTTGGATTTGACTTTTACTTAGTTTTATATTGCAGTATTTATATTGCAGTATTTTACTTAAAAGTAAACCATTTGTACTTTTCCCACCACTGTGCGAGAGGGAGACAGAGACAGTGGAGAGATCTGAACAGAGACAGAGAGGGTCGTGTGGACCTCAGAACCTCCCTGGAAAACCATCAAGGTTTATCTTGATCCTGGAGAATCACCTAATGAAACGTCTGGACTGGCCCGGGGACACAAAGCAATGATTAAGGATTTAATCACAATGGGCTTCTGGACGGAGTCCAGCTTTTAAGTGTGTTCTAGTGGTCAGAGTGACCGTGCCGCCACAAAGAAAAGGTCACAGGTTTCATTTGGGTGCCAGCGCACCACGTGTCCTTGAGCTAAATGTCCTTTCAACTCATACTATCTTATCTTGAGCAATGACACAAAAGTTAGTTTTGATATTATCTTCCACTGGTCTAGCCATTGCAAGTTCTCTTCTCTTCTCTTCTCTTCTCTTCTCTTCTCTTCTCTTCTCTTCTCTCTTCCGACACTTACTACCGTAAATTATATTTATTTATGTTAATATACCATTTCTGGTAATGTTGTTGCTTTCCATTATATTCAGCTCTATAGTACATTGCAGTGTTAGTTTTGGAGAGGCAAAAACTGAATTATGTGAATCTGAGTTTGAAAAGACCATAGCTAGCTACCCAGCCAGCACGCCCACAAGGGCTAACTATATGGGACCCATATGGCAATGTCTGTGGGCACCAGATAGTTCACCCGTGTGGGCTTTAAGTGGCATCGACCTGGGTCTTAGGTGGGCCCCAACTAGGCAATTTTATGTGGGGCTGACATGGGTCCCATATGGTTTCAAGAGAGGTCATCAAAAGGATGACCAAAATGGAGGTTACACAGTATGACTTTAAACAAGACACGGTAACGGGAAAACATCTGTTTAGACTTTATCTATTCGTTATATATTCAAAGAAAGTGAACATGTTTGAAAAATGTTGTATAATCTTGAAATGTTTTCTCTTCTCTTCTGGGGGTCCCTGGCACAAAACATTTCAGATGGGGGTCCGTGGCCAAATATATACAGTACCTGTGTGTGTGTGTGTGTGTGTGTGTGTTTATTGCGAAAGCACTGAGCACTAACTATGAGACCCTGCAGATCATGTCTGTGTGTGTGTCTGTGTGTCTGTCTGTCTGTGTGTCTGTCTGTCCCGCTGTGACACCACCCGCCCGCCACCAGAGGGCGCAGCTGTAGCGCACACACACACACACACACACACACACACACACACACACACACACACACACACACACACACACACACACAAACACAGTAGAAACTTAAAAAAATTACTAACTAAAAAGAAAAGAAAGTACGTAATTTATTCTAATTGTTGTTATTGCAATTTACGAGCTGCGTTCGCTTCCCGCGTTTGCGCGTCTTACTTGTATATAAATGTGGTGGTCCTTGACACAAAACTTTGAGAACCACTGATTTGGTCTCAATGGCCTGGATCTGATGTCATGTTGATGATGTCAGTCTTATGCAAATGTGGACGAAAGGTGGATCTGACCTTATGAATTCACAAAAAGACAAAGATATTCACACAATCGGCCTACTGAGAGTGTTGACAAGAAATGTGGCGCTGATCGGTCCAGTGGTTTGTGAGATAAGCTGTGGGCACGCACAAACAAAAACACACACACACACACACACACACACACACACACACACACACACACACACACACACACACACACACAAAGAGACCCTCAATCTAGACCGTTTGTCCTAGCTACGAAATCAATTCTGAAAATGTCTTCATACGATGCCAGACACAACAACTCTGTGACCTTTCAGCAGTCTGAGCTTTGACACTCGGCGGTAACTTTACACCAAGTCGTTTGCACACAAAGTTCACATTATTGACACTCAACCCTTAAACACACTTCCTTCCAGTTAAATGGCAGTTTTGCTGTGACCCCTGCTGTGACCCGTGTGCCAAACGCTCTCGACAGCGGAGTGGAAACCGACCCTGATCGCTGCTCAGCGACAACCGTAACTATAGCAACTATTCTCTAAATCAATAGTTTATACGCTTGCCTCTGAATAGATATTGTTGTACCGTGTGTATTTAAAAATAGTGAAAATAGCTGGGGGTGGGGGGGACTTGAAGTTATTGGTTATTCACCAAAGGAGAGGAAATTGATCGGAAGTGTAGCAAATAGCTGGCTTGCTGGTTGTTTTTACCTATTCAATCATGTGCAATTTTCCAGGCAGAGATAATTGTACCAGAGAGAGAGAGAGAGAGAGAGAGAGAGAGAGAGAGAGAGAGAGAGAGAGAGATGGGGGCGGGACTAAGGGGCATTACAAATTGGAACATCTGGGAGGCTATGTTGAAACAATGGGACCCCACCACCACGTGCATTGCACACACGGCCCATTAGCAGACTGGTGAGTGATCAGTTAGCCACTCTGCAATGCTCTTTAATCATTTCTTATCTGTAACAACAGTGCCATGTCTGCTCTCTCTCTCTCTCTCTCTCTCTGTGTGTGTGTGTGTGTGTGTGTGTGTGTGTGTGTGTGTGTGTGTGTGTGTGTGTGTGTGTGTGTGTGTGTGTGTGTGTGTGTGTGTGTGTGTGTGTGTGTGTGTGTGTGTGTGTGTGTTTTCTTTGGGTGGTACAACGGCATGTTTTGGTCTACAGAGTGTGAGCCAATGAGCTAACGCCAAGCACTGATGATTGCTGGGCAAATACAGGAGTGGGCACTGATGGCGATTGTGTTTGAGGCCTTCATACTTAAAATCTGTGTGTGTGTAGAGAGAGCTTTACCCAAAGTGCTTCACTAAATGTACAAGTAAGACGCGCAAACGCAGCTCGTAAATTGCAACAACAATTTGAATGAATTACGTACTTTTCTTTTTTCTTTTTGTTTCTTTTTTTTCAAGTTTTCTTTTTTTCTTTTATTTTTTTTAGTTTTCTAGTGTGTGTGAATACTGGGCAAATACAGGAGTGGGCACTGATGGCGATTGTGTTTAAGGCCTTCATACTTAAAATGTGTGTGTGTAGAGAGAGCTTTAGCCAAAGTGCTTCGCGCGTCTTACTTGTGCATATTATGCACAAGTAAGACGCGCGAACACAGCTCGTAAATTGCAACAACAATTAGAATAAACTACGTACATTTTTGTGTGTGTGTGTGATGAGATGAGATGAGATGTGACCAATAAAAGCTAAAACTACTGGACAGACAGAAGAACACAAAACAGACACAAATGGACATTGTGTGTGTGTGTGTGTGTGTGTGTGTGTGTGTGTGTGTGTGTGTGTGTGTGTGTGACGTGTGAGTGTGAGTGTGATACAGCTGCGCCCTCTGTTGGCTGTCTGTGTGTGTGACACACAGACAGACAGTTCTGCCTGGGTTACATAGTAATCGCGAGTAAATTACGTACTTTTTTTTTTGGTCTTGTGTGTGTGTGTGATATACTGTGTGTGTGATATACTGTAGATATACTGGTGGCGGGCAGTTGGTGTCACAGCGTGACACACACAGACAGACAGTTCAGCCTGGGTTACATAGTAATCGCTCATTGCATTCGCAATCACTGCATTCGCAATTACACTTACACATTCACACACCAACAGTATAGAGGAGACCATGCAAGGCACCACCAACCTACAGCAGTTCAGTGGCTCAAGGACACTTCAACACTAGCCTAGGGGTAGCCGGGAATCGAACCGGGATCCACCATTCTACCTCCTGAGCCACTGCCGACACTACTGCTTTGTGACTAAAATATGAACCAACCAACCGACCACGGCCCTCTGGGGCCCAAACCACACCACCTGCAACTACTCGCAACACCTTGCAACCATCATTACTAAATTCATTGATCGCTGTCTGTCGGTGTGTCTGTCCTATTCCGGGTCACCAGTGAAATGCATGTTGGGACGGCTTCTGGGTCACTAGTGAAATGCATGTTGGGACGGACACAGATTAATACTGGGACACACTTTTCCGCGTAACAGACCCACACAAGGAAATTCCGCATAACACACCCACACGGGGAAAACAACTCGGGCGGGGCATGTTAACGTGAACACACGCGCTGTTTCGACACCACACTGAACATCATTTGCTGTTCATATATTCAGAACGGGTAAGGACTAGTTGGGAATAATGTTTGCAAGTAGTTGCAAGTATTTGCATGTTGCAAGGAGTTGCATGGCGACCCTCTGGTGTGGTTAGGGCTTTAGTCCAACCAAGACTTCCATTACAATGACTTTTTCTCTGGCAAAACCCAAACAGCAATTAATTTGTTTTGTTTTCGGAATCATAATTCAGCACTGATGAAGGTTGAGCTGACCACTAGTGTTGTTTTCATGAGGAAACGATAACCGATGCAGCAACGTTATCGTCGATAGGAACGTAATCAGGATCACTGTCTGCAATCCAGGGCCCTGTACTATGAAGCCAGTTCAAGGATATGTTTTTGTTGTCTGGCTTCACTAACCCTGACAATCACAATCATGTTGAGCGGTCACGTGAAGGTCATACGACAGTGCTGTGTGGTAACTATAGCCAATCCAAGCCAGGGTAGATTACTAGATGGTGATGTAAAATTGGCAATCAGGATGCGGGACAACATCATAGCAGTATGAGCGACGCTCTGATGCAATGTCTGGAAGCTATATGCAATTATGAAGGCTTTCTAAAACATGTTGCATCAGAATGCCACAGGTTTATGTTTTGTATAATTTAGGTATGCAATTGTTAATTTTATGTTCTATAATTTATTTATATGTCTTTTACGGTTTCATGACAGCTGATGCTTTCTGTTTCTCTCTCTCTCTCTGTCTGTGAAAGTTCATTGTTTCCAGGTGAGAATGAATCCTTCTCCTCTTCTCTCCTCTCCTCTAGCCAATATGTGAGAGAGAGAGAGAGAGAGAGAGAGAGAGAGAGAGAGAGAGAGAGAGAGAGAGAGAGAGAGAGAGAGAGAGAGAGAGAGAGAGAGAGAGAGAGACTCTCTTATGGACAGACAAATCGGATTTAGGAATTGTGCGATAGAGGACCGGATGATGCCATGAGGGCCGGCACAAAGAGAGAGAGAGAGAGAGAGAGAGGTAAAGAGATGATGACTTGATGCTGTATATGTCATGCCGTGTTTCTCAAATGGGGGTAAGAATACCCCTAGGGGTACTAGGACGTACTACATGAGGGTAAGAATACCCCTAGGGGTACTAGGACGTACTACATGAGGGTAAGAATACCCCTAGGGGTACTAGGACGTATTGCATGAGGGTAAGAATACCCCTAGGGGTACTAGGACGTATTACATGAGGGTAAGAATACCCCTAGGGGTACTAGGACGTACTACATGAGGGTACGTTTGTGCTACCCAGTCTCACCCAAATAGCACAGAATTGCAATTCCATGCCTAGAAAACCCCAAATCCGTACACATGACACTGAAATCCTCCCCATAGACAATGACGGAGGGGCGCCAACACAGCAACGCTCGAAACGGCAAGGGCCGCTTTGGTGTCTCCTGCATGGCTCAAGTTCGGTATAAGACGACTCAGCCCTGTCCGAGTTGTAACCCGATATGGACAGGATAGTAAATAATGTCAAACCCGAACTCACCCAGCCCGACCGACCCAGCCACAGTGGAATAGCACTTCCATGCTAGTGAAAGCCACGCCTCTGTCGCGGTCAAAACAGTATAGTTGTGCAATACAGCATAGTATACAGATTTGGGGGTTTGTATCATTGTACATGGAATTGCAATTCTGTGCTATTTCGCTGTATTCCTGTGAGATGGGGTTGGTGTGAGAAATCAGTGTTTCTGTTTCACCATTCCCCCCCCCCCGATCCGTTACGTAAATAGAATAAAAACTCATTATTGCCATTCACCATGTTGCCTGTGCTGTTTATTTAACCCTTGATTAAGGATTGAGCAATACTTCTATGTCAGTTGTTATCAAAGCTTTTCATGTCAAGGGAACCTAAATTAATTATGTATTTTGCCACAGAGCCCCATCTGAAAATATTTTGTTTCAGGTACCCCATACAAGATTGACTCATATGTTTTCCATAGTCGATCTACAAGCCGATAATGTAATGAGGTTAAATCTTGATGATGTTTACTATAATCTTGCTAAGGACCCCCTCAAGGACACAGTTTGAGAAGAGACAACCTGACAGCAATGCACTATACTAGAATCTAGATGTCACACTCTGTTTGGTAGTTTACTAATGGATTCCTCTAACGTGAAGGTAGACAGTATATCAACACTGTCTTTAGTTCCAATTGGTTCTGAGTACTTCTGGTGTGTGTGTGTGTGGGGTACAACAGCATGTTTTGGTGTGAGCCAATGAGCTAACACCAAGTACTGATGAAACCTAGGCAAATAAGGAGTGGGCACTGATGATGGTGATTGTGTGAGGCCTTCATACTTCTTAAATCTGTGTGTGTAGAGAGAGAGCTTTACCCAAAGATAGAGAGAGTGTGTGTGTGTGTGTGTGTGTGTGTGTGTGTGCGCGCGCGCGGAAGAGCGTCACAGTGATGCCTTTGTGTGTCACTGTAGAACCATGACGCCAGGCCTGCACTGCACTGTGTGATAATGGAACTCGCGCGCGCACACACACACACACACACACACACACACACACACACACACACACACACACACAAAGCGCCTAAAAGCTGTAGTACTCATTTTCAACCCTTATCACCTGTCTCTCTCTCTCTCATTCCCACGCACACACTCCACTCCACAGGTGTGTGCACAGAGTGGGATGTTTAGTGTGTGACCATTAGTGTCTGTGTATGTATCCAGCCAGCCGGTTCATTATTATAATGCTGCTACAGTACATGCAGCCATTAGACTAATGAACTCGTTCAAATATGCATGTAAAGACATGACTGAAGAGTTTCATCATGCAATGTGGTGGGCCACTCCGCGTCTCTCTCTGTGTGTCTGTGTGCATGTGCATGTGTGTGCATGTGTCCATGTGCTTATACCGTATGTGTGTGAAAGCGGTTCAAAAGGAGAGGATATTAAAGAGGCGAGTTATAAGAGGAGCTCGTCGGATTGTTATCTTATCAATGAACCTTCCTCTCAATTATCCTCCTCTTCCCTTTCCTCCCCCCTCCTATCCTCCCTCCCTTCTGTCGCTTTTCCTTGATGACTTAATTTGTTTACAAGATCCCTCGCTCGTCTGCTCTCTTCTAATGATGGGAACATACTTGAGGCAAGTGGTAATAATGTGTGCTGTGGTGTAAAGTAACATGCACTTTACTTGAGTACAAGCGTATACAGTAGCTACTTTCCGACTCCAGTATTTCCAACACTTTTACTTCTACTTCTCAGACGTTATTATTCCACTACAATTATTTGAAAACTTTTCTTACTTTCCTTTGTAGATTTTGGTTATTATTACAAAACATACATTAACCACTTCAGCCCTATTATATAACGTGGCTGTTTTTATAAACGCAATTTTTTGTATACCTTTTGAAAACATTCTGCATAATGAGTACTACAGTATGTGAGTGTATATTGTTTTGTAGTGTGTTTTTGTGTTGGCTGTCGTCCTGTCAGACACCCACCTACCCACATGCCCGCAACCCTCACCCTCCATGGTCGTGCAGCTTAACGAACTTTCACAGGCTGATAAAAAAATAATTGTTGCCCCAAGGGTGGGTGGGTGTGTGTGTGTGCGCGCGTGTGTGCGTGCGCGTGTGCGAGAGGGAGACATTAGCACCACAAAGAGCACAGCTGGGGTCATATTACCCAGAGAACCGACTGGCAGTCTGGAGAGAAAAAACAGAACCATGCTGATACCAGAGGAGGGGTGTGTGTGTGCGCGCGTGCGTGTTTACAGTAGACGCTTGCGTACACGCACCGTCCTTCCCTGTGCGTGTGTGCAGGGAGCATGTAGCATGCAGTCCGATAGCGTGTGCCGGAGAAGCCAGACGGATGCTTCTATCCTCCAGATTTGTGTTCAATCCTCTTGTATTTCTGACTGAGTGTAAAAGACCTCATCTGCTGCCATGGTCCATTGCTGCCCAATAACAGAGAGAGAGAGAGAGAGAGAGAGAGAAAGTAATGCAGAAGTAATGGTAATGGAACTCTATCAGACCAAAACCTGTCCTTGTGAAACAAGACGAGTTGAAAGGAATGCTGCTCCGTGCGTGTCTGAGTCTGCATGCATTTGCATGTGTGGAAGTATTCATCTGAACCGTGAATAAAGCATGCACATCCATCCAGAGGTAAAAAGCCAGGTGCTGGGCAGAGGCTAATATTAAAGTGAAACAGAGGTCTTAACACTGCATGCATCCAGCACCAGGGTGCTTAATAATTAAAACAATTGATGTCTGTCTCTAGCTACTTGATTTCCTTCTGTCTGTCTCTCCTACACCGTCTGTCCCTCAGCTTTCCTACCGTCGGTCTCTCCTACACCGTCTGTCTCTCAGCTTTCCTACTGTATGTCTCTCCTACACGGTCTGTCTCTCAGCTTTCCTACCGTCTGTCTCTCCTACACCGTCTGTCTCTCAGCTTTCCTACTGTCTGTCTCTCCTACACGGTCTGTCTCTCAGCTTTCCTACCGTCTGTCTCTCCTACACTGTCTGTCTCTCAGCTTTCCTACCGTCTGTCTCTCCTACACCGTCTGTCTCTCAGCTTTCCTACCGTCTGTCTCTCCTACACCGTCTCCCTCATCTGTCTCACCCTGTCAACTCTACTCTTTAAAACAAGCGCTTAAACTTGCACATGCTATAGCGGCTAGTGTGTTCTATAGGTGTCAGGGTGAAGTAATCGATCTCGTCCCCACTGTGTCCGTCACAGTGAAAACCAATTTAAATCCTATTACGACTCAGTTCCAACTTTGTGAAAAGAAAATACACCCTGGCATTAAATACAACATTGTCTGCATGCTGCTTCAATTTAAGAGTGGCTGCCTTTTAGACATAGTCTGAAGGTGTTCCTTTGTTGAAGCTCATTTCAAAGAGGAAATGCATTGATCCATATTGTAGCACTTTAATTCAACTTTCCATATTGAATGTAGAGACGAGATAAGACCAAATGAGGTTTAATGACCCACAAGTTTGAAATGTGGTTGTTAAAGCAGTCAAAAGCAAGACCAAGGTAAACAGACCATGAACAAAGCATAATATAATCATTATAATATAATCTTATTCATAAAGCACATCATATCCATGACGTGGATGAGGACGGAATTTCACCTTCAGGTTCTGTGAACAGAATAAACACATACTTAAGTGATTTGTAATGCAAAGTATTGACGTCATATCAGTTCATTTACAAACGGTCAAAATAGACCATTTTCAGACAGTCTCCGCCAATTGCCGACAACACCCGCGGGTGGTTTTCTCGGCGGCATCAGTACGACACACTACCCTAAACCCTAACCCTGACCTCACAGGGAAGCCACGGCCGATTTTTAACCGACAACGCATGTCTCGGCAGTTGCGTCGCCGGATTGACACTACCACGGAGCGGCAGTGGAGTGACATAATCCACCCACCTGCCTCTCCCCCGTGTCGGATTGCCGCTGCCGGAGAATGCACTCGCTCCTTCTGGAAATGGGACTCACGCAGAAAGTGTGCGAGGGCGGCTCTCTGAAGCACTTCTCAGTTCTCACAGTCTCTAATCGATCTCCTGGACCATTTGTGACAAATTGTGAGTGTTTAAAATGTATAGCGGTTCTTCAAAAGGCACAGAAATACAGGGAGAGAAATTGCGCTTTCTTTTTTAGCTTCGGAGCTTTAAGCAAAATGACTTATGTGTTTTTCTCTCATCTTCCAGAACAGGTGCAATTGGAAAAAGTCATTGTTCCTCATGCACGCTGTCTGGGAGCCGAGCCTGAAATGCAGACGGAGGGTGCTGGACTGAATGACAATGTATTAGTCATCCTTAGTGTCCTCAGAACTCCACTGTCTGTGAGCTGGGAGGGAATTCGTTAAGATTGTGCACCTGGTGACTAGTTTTTGAATTTTGGCATGGTGTTACAGTAGGTACTGTATTTCAAATAAAAAATAGCAAACGAGTTAGGCTCACCCGCAAATGGTCAGTTTCAGTGAAGCTATATTAGATTTGTCAGTATGTGGTTGAAACACATGATGGAAGAGATTTTTCAATGGATTAAATGGATAGTTTACCCCCCCAATTTTGTTTTTATTTTTATCGATTACTCACCCCATGGGGACATTCCTAAACCCATAATCTGATGACCAGCAGTGGTTCCCTATGGAAACACAAAGGAGACTCTTTGTGGCATAGGCAGTGCAGAAAGTTTTCACGTCACTGGCGCGTTTCACTGCTTTAGCACTCCTTCAGTAGCGTTTGCTTCTAAATTGCATCTCTCTTGTGCCAATAGTTGAGTCTTCTTTGGGTAAGGCTTTCCGCTTTAGCTTATTGGTCCGACTGTCATTAGACCAACAACCTAGGGCTGGGTGCAATAACCGCAATATCGCCATACCGCCGGTATGTAACGCATACCGCGGTATCGGGTTCATTACCGCGGTTTAAAAAAACAAAAAAACTTTTTTTTTTAATGAAATGAAAAGTGTATCATAATAAACAGTGACGCTCAGTCAGTCTAATCATGTCAGCAACACAACAACACCAGAGGGAGTTCAAAAAACCATGTGCAACCCAGATTCGGCACAAACAAGGATTGATTGATCGATTTAAATATTTATTAACAGTTTGCAGAATTACACTACATTTCAAGCACAACTCAATACAAAGACTGTTAACTGCGAGTGGACACTTGTTTACAAGAGGGTCCACCTAAATTCATTTCACTCCTATGCCACAAAAATGTGGAACGCCCTACCAACTGTCATTAAGACATGTAAATCCCTTGACTCCACCCACCCCTTTCCCCCCTCACTGTATACATTTTCCCCCCTTTTTACCTCCTTTATGATGATTTCCTGTTTTTGGCTTTATAGAAGTGCATAGTGTACAAAATGATATGATGAATTGAAAATGGTGGACCCTCTTGTAAACAAGTGTAATGCTTTATGGCAGGGGTATTCAATTAGATTAGGCCGGGGGCCACAACTGTAGAATGATTGTGTGTGGGGGGCCGCACAGTGTGAGCGCGAAGCGCGGAAATTTGTGGGTTCTCAAAATGCTTTTTGTGCTCAAACACGAAGATTTATGTATATTTCCGCACAGTAATGAGCAGGATAATATGTCTAAACAGGTATATGCTACCTTAGAATAGATGTAGGCCTAGACCTATTTGACAGTGCATAAACAGCATTGCTTTGACATTAACGTCCAACACACACTCACTCACTCTGCTGTGGGCAGTTCAGAAACCCGTCCACGACCACCAGTGACATCATCGTTAGGCAGATTGTTTTTTAAACAAGATTTATTTACGTGAGAATAGTTTACCAGATTACATAGAGCAGTGATTCCCAAAGTGGGGTTCGGGGTCCGGGGACCCCCAGGGTCCTTGAGGCAGTTCCAGGGGGTCCCCAGCGAAATTATGGTTTGGAACCAAATGGACCCTTATGGGTTTGGAACTCTGAGAGTGTACAAATGGAACCAAATGGACCCTAACAGGGTTTATTATCGTGAGAATGATGGCTTCCATTTTCATGATTATTAGTGAGGACCTATTATATGAAGATGGGTTGAAAAGTGGTCCTTTAATGATTACCGTCATTATGGTAATCTCACAATTAATATCGCACACACCATACCTGTAACTTTTATTAGCCGTCATATTTTTATTTCTATTTTTTTCGGGGGGGGGGGGGGGGAATTAAAAAACTTCAGTGCACTGTGCCTACACATGCAATGTGTAGGCAATAAATGCATTCGCCATGTATCCGAAAGAAGTCTGATCCAATCACTTTTAGATTTCTCCAGTTTAATCCTGAGTTTAAGTTTTGTTGTGTTCAAGATCTGATTTTAGGCATGTTTAAGCCTCCAGGAAAATCCGTGTTGAGGTTCTTAATCCACTGTTTTTCATTAAAACGTCTTTGTCCTACTGTCCAGTTGGGATTGTGTTGAAGTCCAGCGCATTTTAGAGCTTCAATGCCGTGAAACATGAAATGTTGCACATATCTTGTGGTTGTCTTTTTTGCATTGTTAATATTCTGTCTATGTTGTCCCAGCCTTGTACCTATTGTTTTACCCGTTTCCCCGACATATTGTAAACCACATTTTTCACATGTGATTAAATAAATGCAGTTGCTGGTTCTGGCTGTTATTTGTTGTTTAATCTCCAACACGCGTTTTGTAGTTCTATTTTTGACTAATTGTTTGGGTTTGAAATATTCTGGTCCCTGGCGTGCTGGTGTGTTGATTTCTTTTAGCTTGCTGTGTACTAGATAATCTTTAAGGTTTTTGTTTTTTCTGTAGGCCGATATAATTTTATACTCTTTTAGAAGATCATCCGTTCGGTTCTCAAAATTCCTTTTTATTGTTGGCTAGTGTGCTCTGTGTTGAATAACTGGTTATCAGGGCCAATTTAGGGCTTGGATCCCGCACTCGTATTTCTAAGAAGGTATTCTGAGCTTTCCGGAGGAATGTCCTAGTGTATCCTCTTAGTCTGAGAGCATTAAATAGAGTTTTACAAGCTATTTTGAAATCACTTCTTTGTGTGCAAATCCTATGGAATCTTAGTAATTGTGATTTGACTATCCCTGTGTAGGAGTGTGTCGGGTGGAATGACGTTTTGTGTAATAGGGCGTGACTTGTGAGTGTCTGTTTCTTTAAAGAATACTTTTAAGTCTAGTTTCCCATTTGTGTTAAAGTTTGGGCCCTTGAAGATTGTTACATCAAGAAAGTCAATCCTTTCTGTGTGTGTCACATATTTTATCGTTATGGATCTATGATGGCTATTTAAAACATCAATACATTCCTGGAATTCTTCTTTGCTATGTTCCCATATTCCAAATATATCATCCAAGAACCTATAGTAATGTGTCAGTTTAAGTCTGCATTTTTCTAGGGCTGTCTGTTCCCATATGCTCATGTAAATGTTTGCATAAGATGGTGCAAATTTCTTTCCCATGGCCGTCCCTTTGATTTGTAAATAGAACTTGTTGTTAAAGGAAAAATCATTCTGGGTTAGATTTAAGTCTAGTAATTGGAGTAATTCCTCCTCTGGTCGGTTTGTGTCTGGGTATTTACTAAAGACTTCTCTAACTGCTTGTAGCCCTGCTTCTGTCTCAATGTTTGTGTAGAGGCTGTCTATATCTATCGAAAACAGAAAGGCCTCCTTTCCTACTATAATAGGAAGGGGGGGGGGGGGGGTAATGGGGGCCGGCAATAACCGCGGTAATAAAAATCCCATACCGCCCCAGCCCTACAACAACCTACGTCAAACCCTAACCTTCACTTTCTCCCTGTCATTTGGTGCCCCCCAAGGTTGATGCCCTGTGCCAGCACTGCCTGTGTAACATGCTGTTGAATACTGTGAGAAGCCTTTTAGGGCTATGATACATGATCCGCTTGCAATAATGTGTTTATTTCTAAACTAATGACTTTGCTGGCTAATAGTGGGATGTGTTTGTTTGCTTTTAGAGCGACTGATCATAGTTGATATGCAAAAAACGTTTCCTGATTGTTTTTAACCTGACCTGGCAGTTGACACAGACACTCATAAAGCATGTTAGCATAAAATCATTCAATCTCTTCTTTGTTTTTGTGTGTCAATAGTGGGGTTTTTTGTACGAAGTAAATGAGCGCTGACATCTGTGTACCTCTTTCAAATAGGAACCAATAGCAAAACAAACTGCAAAAGAGTCACAAAAAGCTAAATAAGTCTAAATAATGATGTGCTTTTATATGGTCCCTCTGTAGATCAGCTATTTCTGGCCAGGATATTGGGTGTGTGGGATAAACACTACCAAGTACAGTTCTAACAAGTTCTGTGTCACTAAGAATAGAGGGTTTAAGTGGTTAACCCCAACCCTATAGCCCAGTGAACAAAGACCCCCATATTGGAGACAGCCAAGAAACACAAATTGCCTTCATTGAAGTGGATGTAAGTGAGGTTAAAAAATAATTATATATATAATATATATATATATATATATATAAAATGTACAACGTGTATTCTGATAAACGTCAATGCTACAGTATATTGTGTTTGTTCAGTAACAGGAGCCTGTAGCTATCCAATCAGGAGAGAGAGGACCAATGATCTGTGAAATACTGTTGTCCTTGGTGCCACTTATAGTGTCATTGTGATTTGTGAATAAACTAGGGGAAAGAAGACATATTACTCATGAGAAACAATAATAATAATCTAGACAGGATGTAATGAGTGCATGCAGTTCCCAGATTATGTATTGTTTGTGGTGTTTATTTTGCATTATTATTGCTATATTGTATGCATGGCTGCATAGTTTCATCTTATTGTCCCTGCCGCCTCCGGCCTGTAATTGTTTCCCTTGTGTGTTTCCTGATTGTGTGAGTTTGAATTGACTCTGTTGATGAGTCAGTGTTGTGACAACACCCTCTCTCCTGTGCTGTCCCCGCAGACAAAAAGAGCTTACCTAATGCATTGTTTACCCGAGCACACGCTTAATTACCTGATTAGATTAATCACCTCCTCACTCCCCTCACCCCCCTGGTGAGGTGACATCACAGACACTCTCCACCTGTCTCCTCCTCTCCTGTCATCTCCACCTTTTCCTCCACCTCCTCCTTCTCCTCTTCAGGGGGGACCAAGCGTCCAGAACCGATAGCCAAAAGTGAAGCTCGTGTCACCTGATGGCCGACTCTGGATGTGCAGCCCCTATATGCATGAATGAGCTAATATGGTTTAGACCAATGGGCTCTACTCACGAGCTTGTGCACAAGCTTGCGTGCAGGGTTGCACACAGAGGTGACACTACTGCACATGCAATAATGACAGCCGATACATATTACATAATGACATGAAAGGGCGTGGAGGTCATCGTCCGCAAACATGCATGGAAGAAGGGCCGAAAAGGCCAAAGGCATGTGTGCTGCATGGGCGAGAAACCCCATAGAAACTCATGGGCGGGATTTCCGGTGGGTGGGTGGGGAGAGAGAGATGCAGAGTTGGACGGAGAGGAGAGGAGAGGAGAGGAGAGGAGAGGAGAGGAGAGGAGAGGGCGATAGAGGCTCCTATTCCTTCCTTTCCTTCTGTATAGTAGGGCGATGATGAAATCTCCTCATTTACTGCATAAACGATTTGTACCGACAAAGCCAGCTTTGTTGCTTTGTGGGTAACCTGCAGCCCCCCTGACTCACACTCTCTAACTCTCTCTCTCTCTCTCTCTCTCTCTCCATATTGCTATATCTCCATTCAATCTAGTCGGCACTCCATTTTTACTCTGAACAAATCTTTTTAAATGTATCTTTATTCGGTCTCCTCTCTTCTCTGTCTCCTACCCCCCCCCCCCCCTCTCTCTGATGGATTTCCATGTAGGCCTATAACTTTCCCAGAAGAGATGGTCAACTTTTGGGCCAATGATGACAATGTCAAAGGTCACAATTAAGGTCAAGGGCACAACAGACAATGAACTCATAGTTCATTAACTGTGAGGATGTTTCTGTGAAAAGGATGTGTTACTGGCACTGATGGAGACATATGAGCTAGGTATAAATGGAGAGAGAGTAATGATCATTCAATGAATATCATAACTCATATTTAACGGGAGATGGGGAGGTTTCCTGATATGACCTCACGGCCGAGTGTCACTCCACTATTCTCTCTCTATCTTTGTCTCTCTTTGTCTCTCTATGACTCACACTTTTTCTAACTCTTTCTCTTTATTTCGTTCTGTCAGCTCTATCAAATCAATTAAAAGCAAATATGCTTCATTGCTACAACAAGCATTCTGATATTGCCTAAGATAAGAAAAAGACGACAGACAGACAGACAGACAGACAGACAGACAGACAGACATATTTTGTGGCGGGCCGCTACCCATTTTGCTCCTAACCTCTCTCACCTAATGAGTATCTATTTATATATTTGTTCTTTCTCTGTCCTTCTCTCATTCTCCCTCTCATGCAAACTGTTTGTATAGTAGTTGGAAGTACAGTATGTGACTGTGTCATGGATTTGCATTTCGTTTTGCCCAGAAAAATAACTCTGTGTTCAAAATTGAGATATTATTGACAAAATGCTCCCATTGTGATTTATTATCCTGCCTGCTGCAATTCATGATGGTCCTGTCTGCTTGTGTTTGTGCAGTTTTTTGACAAAATGATCGAGCCCCATTTTTCAAAATCATCATGCTTAAACCTTTATACAAAACTGTAACCATGCATGTACTTCTTGTAATTATGTTTTGTGTCCCCACTTCTGGGCAGACTGAATCAAATACATGCATGGTTCAAAACTAATTATGATAGCAGATCTACAAGCAACAACAACAACATAACGACATTAACAATGACAGCAGCATCAGCTGTGGGAGCAAGAAGGTTGGCATCTCGTCAACGGAACGTGAGGCTGTGACAAAACGAAGCCGGCATTCAGGGGACGAGGAGGAGAGAACCGTGCCCTGCAGTCACAGGAAAGAACCTTTTTAAAACCCTATACTTGTCCTGGAAGTGGCTGTGAAATCCGCTGCCGTAACATCGCCCGAGAATGATGAAACACCTCATTGTGAAAGATGATTGTGTCTGCATCTCATCTACTGTACCTGTCTCTGGCGTCTATTCACCGCCCCGGCTTGTCATTCATCAGGGACATGCATGAGGAGAATTAGGACGGCAGGTATCCTAGCCCATAAAGACAGAGCTCAGGAAAAGGCTGCAAATCACACTAATGTCACATCCCTGCTTTCCGTTATGACTTTCCTTTCAGAGTGGGTGTAATGCTCGGTATTGTAATTTGGAGTGCTGTAGGGCTCAGTTGGGTCTTTTAGCACTATTGTTAGCCAGGTGAAAGAGCATTCACCCTGAGCTCAGACTCTTTAAATAATAAGGGTTTTTACACCTCAAGTCTGACAATCTTTCTATCTCTCTGTTCCTCTCTCACGCTCACACCTTTCCAAAGTCATGAGCTGTCAAGTATTCATGGGCATCCAAGCCATAAAGATACAGTGAGATAGATCAGTCTGACCGATATGGCGGCCATTACATTACTTTTTAGATTTCTTCGGTTGTCAGTTTCAGCCAATTCTACATAGTTTGCCACTTTCAACCTGGCGTCCCTATTTTGGGCATGCATTTTACATGTACCTGTTTGTTTGTTCATTGTATAATTAAAGTTAAATATGGCATATCGGTCATACTCTTCTCTCTCTCATCGTCCTATCTCTCATACATTTCCAGGACATTAAAGCTCCTGTAATAGAATTGCATGCACTATTCATGGATTCCATCAGTAAAAAAGCTATAAAGCATACAGTATATGAGGTTTTCTCACCTCCATGCTAATGCACATGGGTGTGTCGCTAAAGGTGTTGGTGGGTGAGCACTAAGGCTAATGTAGCCATGATGCTACAGTATAGCTCTCAACTTGGGACTAAAATAAGTGTGATCTTAAGAGCTACCTTCTAGATGACGTAGACGTACAGTACCCACATTTATTTATATATATATATATATATATATATATATATATATATATCAATAAATACCAAATACAAGTAATTTTTCTTTTTTAAGTACATTAGTATTGGCATCAATATACCTACAGCATCAACCGTGAAGGTACTCAAGCAGAATAGTCCATATCACAACCCTATTATTGGCTTGTAATTAGTAATGCCTTAATCTCTTAAAACAGATTATTAAGGTTTTACTGAATGGATTCCCAAATTGGTAAATGTAGAGCTAAGCTGATGTGTTGTGTTCTGTAGCTTTAACCAAGAATATGTAACACCATAGCCTATATCATTCATCACTCAATTAGTGTATATGTTTTATTGTAACCACTTAGGCCATATATTGTATGGCGAATATAGCGACAATCCTCACAATGCATCATGAGTGTGAAGATCTGCTATTTTTTCTCATTTCATCTTCAAGATCTTGAATTGTTTTCCCTAAATCTTCACAATGACATGCCCAAAATAGAGACGGGTTGAAACGGGTTGAAAGTGGTTACCAGTCTAAGGGCTCTATTTTCGTCCAAACCCCTTATCCCTGAACTTCTTTGCCCATTTTTACTATTTTGAAAAGTAACTAGTGAGAATGTGCTTGTTGTGCCGCTTGGCTTCAGCGTTGGCTGTCATGCTGCATGTTGCCGATTCGTTTTCTTCTCACTCCGCTCGGCCAGAGAACGGGGACTGGGGGAGGCAGTGGGCGCGGGGGAGAGCACGGTAACTGGCGACAGTGCAACACACTCTCTCTCTCTCTCTCTCTCTCTCTCTCTCTCTGTTTGTAGGCAACAGCACCACTAGGGACAGACATAGGGATGGACACATGGACATAGGGAGGGACAGACATTGCTGCACCACTCAAAAAGGCAAAGAAATTTAGGGGTAAGGTCGTAAATAGAGCCCTGAATCTGAACTACATCTAGACTAAAGCTGTCAGATAATTCTAGTGGAGTCAAAATATGAGATGCAGTATGAACTATCGAAATGCTCGAGTAAAGTACAGGACTTGAGTAAATGTACGCAGTTACTTTCCAGCACTTTCTCTCGTCCAGAAAGACGTTTTAGCAACGTGACATAAAAGACGCAGTGTTAGAAAACAGGCCCAGCACTCTCAACTTCTCGTTATTTATTGACGTGGTGTTTGAAATGGTGATGTTTTAATCATTAGCACACAACACTTGCATCTCCGCCAGAGTTTATTTTGTTTAAGTTATATTATGAACACCCTATTTCAACGGGATATTTTTTTTGTTATCAGGGCAAAAAGTGGAGGTATGAAATATCACTTTAATCAGCAGGTCTGGTGGTCAGAATGTCCATTTGTCACAATTATATTCAAAAGACTTATAGGGGCAGTTTGGTAAAGCAGTTAAAGTGATGAAGCATCTCGCGGTCTCGCCCCTAAATATATAAAGAATGCATTTTTAGATGAGAAGCCGTTGTGGACAAGAATGCCCCCCCCCCCCAAGTATCTAAAGCCACATGTTTAATTGATGAGTTTGGGTAGGACGTGCTCCAACCTTCGATGAAATTAATATATGAAGAAAAATGGCCAAGTTTGGGTCTCTCCTTTATTATTTATTTCCCCCCTTTTTTCCTCGGGTTTCAAAGGGCCTGTGCTTTGAAAGATGAACCTGTTTTGCAGGGGGTTTTGGCAGCGACCGTGACCATTATTAAATTCATTTAATCTATTAAAGCTGCTCTGCATTATCTAAATGAATTTTTTAAATGGGGAGCAGGCTGGCAGCCGAGTACGAGTACTCTCGAGAGGAGAGACGGCCGTCTGCCTCCACGAGCGAAATGGACATAAACGGAACCAGACAGGGGCACAGGGATCGCTCGCTGGCCCCCCAGGGCGTCTCCAGTGTGTTGTGTGGTTTTAATATCCCTAAACAGTGTATACGCTTAGCTTGGACTGCCGCTCACTAAACGCGGACATGGTTCTGACTTAAATCACAACATAGAGAGGTATTGTAAGCAGGCAGGGCCTACAGGGCCACAGATTATTAGGGGGGGGAGGGGCGTGTATAGATGTTCCCTTAACCCTGTTCAACCCATACAAGCCTGCACATGTCCTTACTGAGGCCGAACGGTTTGCGGAGCGGTCTTGATACCAGAAGGTCGCTAGTTCGTATCCCCGGACCGGCACGTTAAAATTACCACTGCTGAAGTGCCCTTGAGCAAGGCATTGAACCCCTACCATGAAATGTTCTATGAGCAGGGCCTGGCTGTAAACAAGTTATTGAGCTTAGTCCAGTTACCCTGGGTAAACATGGTAACTTTGCTTTGCTTTGCTTAGCATGCTGCCACACACAGGCAATTTGCAAGCTCAAAATGCACGCATCACAATGCATTTACATACAGAAAAATACATACATACAGTAGATACATGCACAGCAGTAGTGAGGCCGCAGAAGAAGGAGAGTTTAAGAAGGTTGTTTCCCATGGCAACAAGTATAATGTTGGAAATAAGGATCAAAGGGTTGTCAGCCGCATGCTTCTTTCTATCTTTGTATTTATTGAAGTACCATGACACCAATATGCCCACTGCTCCATAGATGTATTTGATAGGTATTTTGAGTATTTGGTGAACCTTATAACATTGAATATAAAGAGTACTTTTACCTGAGTACATTATTATTCTCCTGCTACGGGAGTATCAACGATTTATTAGCCTGGAATTCAAAGGTTATCTAGGCCAATATGTATAGTCACTTTAACCCCGTAGCTACCAAATGCAGCATAGGAGGCTGCATCCCTCAACAGTTACCCTATGGCTATTAGACATTACCATGTCAATTTTGAGGGTCTAAAGACCCTCAAAATAAATGTATGTATCAGTATTTATTCAAGTACTATTGTATGCTGGTACTATGACCACTGTTAGACAGACAGACATAATATAATTAATAATTCTGAACCAATGTCTGCATAGAGGTCACAGGTCACGGACTCACAGTGTAGATGACCATCATTAATTGCATATACAGTACCGTAGCGTAGTAACGTCTATCAGCTAGGGTGGTTGTGTATCTACTATCTACCCATTTCAATAGCTGAAGGAGCCACTCAACATCGGAATTTGGTGCCTTATTTCTACAGTATCCATTAACTGTAGCCCTGACTCTTCATCTCCCATTCACACTGCCATTTCAAATCACTCGAGGCCAGGATAGTTTCATCTTGAGATAGTGTGTGTGTGTGCGTGTGGTTGTGCGTGTGCGCCTCTCTCTCTCATTTATGTCACCCTCACAGTAGTTCAGAGTTGATTGGTACATTTCTGGGGATGTTGTTGATTTAAGTCAACATGAATGAGTGCTCAGAGGAAGGTCATGCATAAACAAACTAGATATAGAGCATGGCGGTTGTATGTCTGTCTCCGCCGACCAGTCGTTTACATCTGTGTCTGTTCAGATATATGTTGGATACATGTCAAAAATGTTCCCTGATAGTCTCCTCTCCTCTCCTGGTTTGAGCTTGAGTTTCCTGGTGGCCGACTCTGGAAGTGCAGCTTTGGGCCCTCTCCTCGGTAAGAAAGGCAAACTGCCTTATACAGTATACAGACAGAGTGCGTTTTTGTTTTCTAGTCCTCTACTCACCACACAGAATCTCCTCTTTTAATCCCCCCCCCCTTCCTTTGCATGTCTGCTCTCCGTTTGACAGAGTTTATTCCCCAAACCCCATGTACGTCTGATGTGTTTTGAAGTGTTGCATCTCTCTCTCTGTGTTGCATCATCTTCTCAACAACACAAACATTTTGTGTATCCGCCGGGAAAGGTGTCTGTACGTGCGTGCGTGCGTGCGCACACGTGTCTCTAGAGTTGATGCTGTTGAGGTTGCATGAGGCCACTGGTTGCCAGATCATTGATGGCTTAGTATTCTAACTCCCGCAATGTGTCATGTCACAACAAGTGAGCCTGTTGGAAGACCTGGATGTGGATGTGATATATTTTGATATCAGATATACCTTCAGTCATGCATTCATGATGTGTGTAAAGCCCCCTGTATGCGTGGCAACCATTGAAATGGTGAGACATGGTTTCAACTATCCGATTAGAACGGTGGCGTTTGCAGTGAGGAGCGTGACTGTCAGGAAGTCAGATGGAAAGATTAAGCTTTCGTTGTTTGTAAGCTTGCTTTAGTGAAGATGACAGCGATCTCATCGACACTTTTAAACACACATGCACACATACACCCCTGCATAAACACATAAACACATCCACACCCAAGTGGAAAAACCGAAGAGGGATATTGAAAAATGGAAGACTCTTCTTTCTATGGTTGGTCGCATAAATGCAATCAAAATGGTTTCCCTTCCTAGTAGATCAGTATAATAATTATGCCATTTATTTGGGGTTTTAAACCACATAGAATAAAAAAATATTTTCTCCCAGAACTCCTCTTTTCAGACCCTAGAACCCCCACTCACACCAACACAGACTGTTTTGTTATTTTGAACAGTCTCAAAATCTGGCAAGTGGCAACAAATAAAAAAGTACACTAAACTACCAGACACATCCATACACTCCAATATACAACAACCATGCATTCCCCCCATCCCTCTCAGACGTGTCCTTCAAAGGTTGGAGGCTCAAATTGGTATAATCACTTTGCAAGACCTGTACATTGACAACCACTTTGTCTCATTTATATAGTTAAAGAATAAACTATCTCTTCCCACAACCCACTTTTTTAGATACAGAACTATGCTCGCCAATACAAAAGTACAGCATTCACTGCCATATACACTTATAGGAGATGCTCGCCAATCTATCCCCAATTTTGAGTTTCTCCCTGAAGACAATTTATTGTACAAACATTTATTGTGTCCTCCTGGGTCAAAACAATTCATCTCTGAAGTGATAAATACACTCTCTGAACAAATCAACTTTGAGAGACACATTCTTTGAAAAATGCTTGGGAGGAAGGACTAGGTATGCAGATTGGGGATTATGTCTGGGAGGAGAGTCTTCTGTAGAATTCGGTCTTGTTCTGTTAACACTCAACATCAATTAATACAATTTGAAGTTATACATAGACTCCATTACTCAAAAACAAAATGACATAGGATATTTCCAACTACTTCCCCACTATGTGATCGATGTGGAATGGTAGAAGGTACCCTGACCAACCTCTTCTGAACATGCCCAAAATTGTATACATTTTGGTGTGATAGGCTATATTTAAATGGTTTTCAGATGTTTATGGATGTGTGTTTGAACCTGACCCAGAGACCGCACTTTTTGATTATTCTCAAATACTGTGAAATCACAATGTTTCTGTACAAAATACAATGATGTATTGTATGGTAATTGCAAAAAAAGTCTCTGGAAATCAGATGAAGTGCCTCACTTCAAGACCTGGTTAACTGAACTTACGTGTATACTACATAATGGAGAAAATTCTCTATGATATCATGGACAATTCAAACAAGTTCTGTTATATGGCAGTCATTCCTAGATCACCTTGCTCAAATGTCACACTGAACCTATCAAAATAATCGCGATTAACTACAGATAAATTAATCGCACCTTTTTGTTTCCCCCATGATAAAGTTGTTTTTATTTGTTTTCTCATGCCCAGCCATGTAAAGCACATTGAGTATTCATATACACACTGAAGACACTTTATATAGGCACTTGCTGCCTATATATATCACCTGCCTATATATCACTGTTGGGATAAAACGCATTTTTCTATGGAGTTGTGTGCACTGGAAATAATAAAAAGTCCCCCCATTCTGTGTTGCCTATAGAACTGAAGGTCTGAAAAAAACAGTAACATTATGAAGTACATTTTTGTGATGTCACTGAGATGTACTTCATAATGTTACTGATTTTTTTTCAGACCTCCAGTTCTAGGCAACACATAATGGGGGGGACCTTCTTATTATATCCACACAACAACTCTAAGGTATATTAATGACAGTAAAATGTTGAAAATGAGTGGAATCCCGTAGTCACTATTCACTGGGATACCAAAAACATTTCTCACTGTTCTTGGGTTAAATATTGATATGCAATTAAAATGTGATTAATCAAGATTAATTAACTACAAAGCCTCTGATTAATGAGATAATTAATGAGTCCCAGCTCTAATAAAAATATTAAACACATCCACAACCTGCAGTCTCTTCTGTTGACAAAAAAATAAGAGCGTCTCGTCAAACCCTTGGTTGTCAGGCGCGAGTCCTTGTCCCTCTGCCTTCTAATCATCTTAATGGTCCAGGGTGACATTAAAGAGCGAGGAGCCATCGCAGGGCTTTTAGCATGCCTGCATGCCACCCTGCCTGTTTGTTGACAGACCCCATACAGCTAGCATGCTAACTAACGGGCTGTGCCCTGCATCCATCATGGGACACTTTCACAACGCCGGAGGCTGAGCGCTGCAAGCCGTCTGCTTACAGCAGACCAGTGGTGTCAAGTAACTAAGTACGTTTACTCAAGTACTACCTAAGAACAATTTCGAGGACCTTTATACTTTCAAATATTTCACATTTTCAGTATTCTTACTTCTTTACTCTATTACATGTCAGAGGCAAATATTGTACTTTTACTCCACTACAAGATCTGGTATTTTACTGAAAGGGGCATTCCCTGAATCCCTACACAATGATTACTTTTACTTTTGGTACTTTGGTACATTTTGAACTCCTGACTTTGACTTGTAACAGAATATTTCTATATTGCAGTATTGATACTTTTAGGGTTAGAAATGAAAAAGTTGTGAGTACTTTTTCTTTTTCCAGTGCACTTTCACAAGCCATCCGGTTACAGCAGACAGTGTGGCGTCATTCATGCCTCTCCAGCGTCTGCATGCTGCAGTGATTAATTCCAATTATACACATTACCAGTGTGGATAGTAACAATTTACAACCTACATTTACTTGGATACTTGAGTACAATTCTTAGAGTATCTTTTTTTTTTTTTTTTTTGATAATTAAATATTTTTGCAATATTTCACACCTAGTGAAAATAGCAGATCAACAAGCTCACGGCAAAGCTTGTACTGTAGATATGCTAATTTCAGTATTATTTATATATATTTTTAAATAATGTACTTTGAGAACCATTGACGTGAAGGAACTCTCTTTACCCATTTTCAACCTTAGCGTCATAATAATAATTGGTCCACTCCTCACTAATGCTCATTACATGATGTCATCATTTCTCAGAGGTGGCAGTGGCCACTTCAGAAACCTGCCCACCAGTGACATCATCAATTTGGATTCCAAGCTAATGGAAACTTCCAGCCTTGCTCTTCCTTGAAAGTTCGCACACTGAAATAGAACCCGTTATTTTTTATCTGATTATTTTTGGTGTGCGACGCGATGTGAAACCAATTATACAAATTGGGTATAGCAACATTATTGTTGTCTCACATGTAACCCTGAAAGAGGATTGCACTTGGTTTTGGAATGAATATTAAATAATCAGACTTGGATGTCCGTTTTAATGCACTGCACATTAGCAGGGTTCCAGAGCATTTAAATAGTCAGTTAAACACATGTTTCCTTTACATTTTTATGACCAACTACCTCATGCAGATATGGGAGCGTTAAGCTGACCGTGTAATATGTGCATGTTTAAAGCTCACTCGCGCAAGAATCGACGTCAGTCCAGCTAATGTGTTATACATTCTCTTCCAGAAGCAGAAAATAACACACTGCGCTTTGATACAGCTGAGTAAGTTTGTGTGTGTGTGTGTGTGTGTGTGTACTGTTTTTGATGTTAACTTACAGTAGTTTGTGTGCGTGTAATGTGAAATAATACATATATTGAATTGTGTGGGACAGACATATCTCTCTCTGTGCGTGCGTGTGTGTGTGTGTGTGTGTGTGTGTGTGTGCATGCGTAAATTATTCAGGTTGGTGTGTGTGTGTGTGTGTGTGTGTGTGTGTGCACGTGCGTGTGTGCATGTGCGTGCGAGCACTCTGGTGTGGTTGTGTGTTATCTCTGTTCACCAATGTCATGTAATTTGCAGTTCATCTCATGTGACACGCACGCTAGGGCTGTCAGAACGAATTTCATAATATGAAAGAAATTCGAATATTAAAAAATATATATATATTCGAAAGCTAAAATTGCTATTCGAATGGAGCTTTTATCATTTATTAATTCTATTTAATATTTTTATTTTGTTTTGTGTTATTTTATCCGCTCACTAAATGTATTGAGTAACGAATCTACCGCTGTGAAATCTCCCCGGCCGCTTCCACTGCATGTGAAAAGGTGCACGTCCGGTCACGTGATATCAGCAGTAGTACGGTACTACCTGAGCGAGACAACAACAAGAAGAACTTTAGCAAGCGCGGATCGTAAACACAAACATGGCAGAGGCTCAAAGCGACGGGAGGAATTGTCTCAGGCTGAACCAGAGATAACCACACCTGAACATTTTAGGAGTAATGGTGGAGGATTTTTGGTTTTCCATCCAAAAACGGAAAAGTTACGACAAGAGATCACGCCATCTGCAGACTTTGCCGGGTCGAAATGAAGTACCACACAACAACAAGCAACCTGAGGAATCATGCTGCCACAATACACCCCGTTGAATTCGCAGCGTTGGCGGAGATGGACGAACCCAGGATAAAGCAGGCTAGGATGACCGCGTTCATGCTACCCGAGCCACTGGGTTTACCAGCCCCACGCCAGCAAGCAATTACGCAGAGATTTACAGTTACAAACTGTCTTATATATCTTCATTGCTATTTACTAATGACGGCCTGTTCATCGTGATAGCCATTAGCCCAATCATTCTGTTTAAAAAGAAAATGTCCTGTTCATGATTCCTGACTAGCCTACTCACTACTCAGACTATACTGTATCAGAAGTATACAACGTTCACTGTAAAATGCATTTGCACTATAGACAGACAACAATCTTACCGTGCTGAGTGCACTGTGCTCAATAAAACAACAGTTTAAACGCTATCTTGTGCCGTGAAAACCATTATTACATGTGCTGAAAATACTGCTTTGTCGTTTGGAAGGGGGGGCCCTCTAGTGGACAGAACGTGCATCGTCAACCTTGTTATTCTGTGTATTATTATAGGCTAAATATGAGCTAAAATAAACAATGTAAATATTCGAATATTTTCGAAAATTACAAATAATGAAGCAATGAAATTCGAATTGGATTATAGTGGTGAACTGACAGCCCGAACGCACGCACAGATGCACACACACACATATAAATCACAGAAAGCCCGTGCAGGCATGTTGTCACCATGGCATGGCTGATAAAACAAAACTAATTGAATAAACACACATACACGCGCGATCATGATGCATCTGTCATCACGGAGCGATGCTGTAGATGAAGATTGTGTGTTGTGTTTTTGACATGCAACGTTGTAGCCTAAATGAAGATTACATTTCTATTTAGCCTTTTAGGCATGTACTGTGACCAGAAAAAGGCCAAGAAACTGTTTATTATAAACGATTATATGCAAAATAAAATGCAATTAGCTCAAATGAATGTGACCTGGCGTTCATGTAATGATTGTGACAGGCCTAACTGCATGGTCATCATAGGTTAATTCCACACAATTACTTTAAATTCCGTATTTAATCGCTAACCTCAAAATGGGGCACATTGGACAATGTGTCTCCGTGGTTAACCACGTTGTGTAATGAAAATAGCACAGTTCTCAAAACGTTTCATTGCAAAGACCGCCACATAACTCTGAGAGTGGTGCATTTCAAGCGACTTTATCCAAGGTGTGTGTGTGTGTGTGTGTGTGTGTGTGTGTGTGTGTGTGTGTGTGCGCGCATGCAGATTTCGGCAGAAATGTGTCTCTGCAGTGACCTGAGACTAATTTGGTGCGCTGAGACTAATTTGACAGAAAATAGTAGTCTGGTGTTGTCGAGTGTCCGTCAACACAAACAATTAGCCCGTGTTCGGGGGAGGGCCAGCGGGCATGGGATGGTGATAATGTCACTGTACGTAAATCTATGGGCTGGGGCGGCACCTGTTAGCAGGGAATGTTGGAGTAGGACGAAGGCTCTATTCCTCCCAGTGGGGGCTCCTCACTCGTATAGCTGAGTCAGTAAGGATACAACAGCAGTGACAACACAGAAATGTGTGGGGTATCAATTGGTATAACGACTACATCGGGCTGAAAAGGGGGTAAAAAAGAAAAAAACTAAATGTTGCTATATAAGACACAGAGGTCCTCGTGGCCGGTGCCCATGTGTGTTGGTTCCCACAGCACTAATTTGTTGGCTGGCAGCTCTTGGTGTAGTTGGCAGTGTCCTGCTAGTCTCATTCTCCTGGCTGCTATATTTCTTGCTCACCCTTGGCATTCCATCATACAGATTCTTACTCTTGCTGATGTTAAGTACTGCACACGTTATTCTGGTATAGCACTCGTCTAGTATTCTGCAGGGTTAGCTTCAGGGTCCAGCATTCACTGCCATATACACTTAAAGACGCAGTGAAATGAAAAAGACGTTTTTCACACTTTTAGACCATATCCGTGGTCATCATATAGGCATACCTAACAATGGATGCCAATTGTTTTTGAAAATTCTCATTTCTGTGTGTTTTTATATCAAAGGTCCATAAAAACGATTGTATTATTTATTTATTAAAACGAAAACGTGCTGCGTGATGACGTGTAGAGATACACATCGATAAAAGCCAATAAAAATGAAGCTCACCCGTTTAATTCCCCATATTTGCGCCTCCGTCCATCACAGCTGCTACTGATTACAGAATACGTTTTTATTTCCATTCCAGATAACATCCAGACAGTGTATTACTCGGTTTCAACTTAATCATCACGCTAAAATATGTATCTGAAAACATTATAGGGTAGAAATAAGCCACATAACAGTAAACTGGTACAGCTGGCCGACCATCTGATTTATAAACAAACACATGGTGGAGGTGAACGGAACACTGTCCCCTCCCCTCCCAGTGAGCTGTGGTGTCCCACAAGGAAGCATACTAGGGCCTTTACTGTTCCTAATTTATGTTAACGACATGACTTCAGCTTGTGACTGCAACTTGTTCCTGTTCGCAGATGACTCAGCACTGCTGGTCTCGGACAGGAACAAACTGCAGGTTGAAAAGACCCTCAGCTCTGAACTCGGTAGAATCTGCACCTGGCTCGCTGATAACAAACTATCCTTACACCTGGGGAAAACTGAATCCATCCTCTTCGGATCAAATAGTAATCTCAGCAAGGCAGATGGCTTCTTGGTTAGAGTGGGTGACAATATTATCACACGAAAAGATCAAATTACCTACCTAGGTTCCATCCTGGAGGCTAATCTTTTCGGTGATAAAATGGCCACCAACGTAATCAAAAAAGTCAATCAAAGAACAAGATTCCTTTACAGGATCTCCTCACTGGTCAGCAAAAACACCTTGAAGACCTTAACAGGAGCCCTCGTACAAGGTTTCTTTGACTATGCATCCACCTCTTGGTACCACAGCACCTCAAAGGCCCTTAAAACAAGGCTCCAGACCTCCCAAAACAAACTGGTCAGGCTCCTACTTGGCCTCACCCCCCGAACCCACCTCACCCCTGCCCACTAGGAAGTCTGAGCAGCCGTTCTGACCGAATTTGAAATTTCAACGTTTATTTTCTTAGCCCATGGAGTCCAGAGAAAGTTCCCCTTGCATGACTTTGTCTAAATATTCGGTTGAAATCATCTCTGTTTTTTTTTCCATTTGAAACATTTTGTAAATATGATTTTAGGCATATATCTCTTACTCAGTCTGACTATAATCGGCCCAATCGACCGCCGTCACCCTTTCTCCCCCTCTCGTCTTTTGTTTGCGCTGCTTGATAATGGTGTTAATGGTGATTCCCCGACATTTCCTTTTCACTTGATATCGTTTCGTAGAGAGCGCCTACACAACCGATTTATATACCAAATGAAAGCCCCAATTCCATAGTTTACATGGTATTTTGATTTTTTAAAAATGAGCAAAAAATGAGCGAGTTATGGTGGTTATGGTGGTAGGGGTGGAGAAAAAAAAAGAACACACAAACAGCTGGAGACGGCATTGTTGTTGTTGTTGCTGCATTCCATGTCCAACGAATTAAATCATATACGTTTGGCTGGTTAATTAACTTGGAATTTGTTTATTATTTTGATAAGATAATAGGAATATGAATACAATGATTATTATCATTGTTATTATTATTATTATTATTATTATTGCATGCTCGGTTAGACTCGACCCGACATTTACTTTCCATGAAGCGAGAACGCTTGCCGATGCGCGATACAAAATAAAAAGTGTTTGAATAATTCCAACCAGATAGACCTCCCGAACCGCTAAATGTTTTGTCAGTCAAAAGAACAGTTCTTTCTGCAAGCGACGTGGAACTTATGTAGGCATGCTGCTGTGGATTAATTTGTTCTGGCATATAGGCTCAATATCGCCAGCTCTTTGTCAGTCAAAAGAGTTCAGCCTGTCCGTCCTTTATCTGTAAACTTTTTCTCTCTCTCTATTCTATTCTATTTAGTGTGCAAGGCTTACATCCGGTAAGCCACTGTATGCGCTGACTTCCATACACAACACATACACGAACCGTATCCTCTCCTCACCGGATGTTGAATTCACAGTGCTAACGGCCGTATTATGAACGATGTTTATTAATTAAACTGATATAACAACATAACGTGGCTAATAATTGTTTATTTGGAATGTACTTTGGCTGGTAATTTAGGTAAATATAACGCGACTCACTTGTATAAGTAATTTACCGCGGACAGGCCGCATTTAATGCAATACATTGGCTTTAGTAATGTTGTTAGCTTATAATATTAGCAACTGTAAGCTAACGGCTGGAGGACTACGGACAATCCGGTCAATAACATCATTACACTTAAACATTAATACAATTATGTCATGTTTACATGCCTAGTCAAGCAGTCTGTACATCGCGTGGGGTGACATATATTAATTACATCGATAACACACAAGAAAAGACAAGTGATCTTGCTCTTTTGGAAGGAAAAAAATAACAACAAAAGGCAGCAACGTGACACTCTTCCATGGCTATGTTGCAATATAGTACTAACGGGCAACGGCAAAATATATATTTTTCACATGTATTATTAGTTTTATACATTTTAGGAGTGAAAACATGTGTTAAGAAACATATTATGATTTAATTCGTTGGAAATGGGATGCAGGCTTGAACAATGTCTTCTCCAGCTGGAGAGGGACGTGTGGGGGAGAGAGTGGCCAATCAAATCGCACCAAAAACACGGTCCCATTGACCCTTCAGCCGACTGAGTAGTAGTGATTTTTTTTCAGACTTCGTAGTGTTAAAACAAGGCTCCAGACCTCCCAAAACAAACTGGTCAGGCTCCTACTTGGCCTCACCCCCCGAACCCACCTCACCCCTGCCCACTTTGACAGGCTGGGATGGCTTAGGGTCGTCGACAGAGTACAGCATCTTGCAATGGGTCTGGTCCACAAGATTCGATACACCACCAAGATACCCATGTACCTGTCTAAATACTTCCTTAATGTAAACGAAGTCCACACCCACAACACCAGAGGGAGTGCAACAAACCATGTACAACCCAGATTCGGCACAAACAAGGGACTAAATTATTTTCGCTCCTATGCCACCAAAATGTGGAACGCCCTACCAACAGTCATTAAGAAATGTGAATCCCTTGACTCCTTCAAAACCGCTCTCAAAGGGTACCTACGAATGGCTGCAATTCGAAACTGGCCTCTGTAAAATCTGAATCCCCCCCACCCCCCCACCCCATTTCCCTCACTGTATATTGTATATTTTCCCAGTGCTTGTATATTTTCCCTTTTTTGCTTCCCATATGATGAATTCCTGTTCTGTTCTTTAGCTACATAGAAATGTCTATTTGTATGTCTCTAAATGGTTGTATGTCTTTAAATGTTTTGATGAATTGAACAATGTGGACCCTGTTGTAAACAAGTGTAATGCTTAATTGGGTCGTCCACTCACAGTTGACAGTCTTTGTATTGAGTTTGTGCTTAAAATGTACTGTAAATTCTACAAACTGTTAATAAATATTTCAATCAATCAATCAAACACATACCACGCTGTTGCGTATAGCATAGCTGCCGTCCCTAGCTACCGTCCCATCGCCTGAAGGGATGCGACGCTCTGATTGGTTCAGAAACTTCAGACCGGTGTTTCATGTTGAAACACCATTTTCATGTTGTTCACCATTTCCGTTTCACTGCGCCTTTAAGGGAACAGACTCTACCGTTGCATAAAATAAGCTGAGTTTGATTTGGCAGGGGAGGAACTTGAAGTTCCATACACTGGCCAT
This sequence comes from Protomyctophum parallelum, assembly GCF_964188405.1. Lineage (NCBI taxonomy): Eukaryota > Metazoa > Chordata > Actinopteri > Myctophiformes > Myctophidae > Protomyctophum > Protomyctophum parallelum. Next base: position 15,231,761 of record NC_139707.1, read on the forward strand.
GCCATTCAGGGCCCTCCATGCAAGTACCTTCCTCACTTTAAGTGACACCATGGCATGGCTGATAACACAAAACGAATTGAATAAACACACACGTGTGATCATGATGCATCGGTTGTCATGGAGCGATGCTGTAGATTACAGTACAATACCTGCACATGCAAATGGATGAATGGAGTCCTTGCCTTCCTTTAGAGCAGTGCCTTCTGTTGATGTCAGAGGTGGATGTTCCGATGGGATGTTATAGGGGATAACCTCAGTTTTCTTGGCATTCTGCCGGAGGCCAACCTTGGAACAGTAGCACACTTTGACTCCACTCTGTTCAGGAGCTTCTGTGCTTGTTCCACGTGGTCAGAGAGCAGGTGTCGTCTGCATTGTCCAGGTCTGTCGGACTGTGGGGTGTCATCTGTCATCTCAACCTCCTTAGGATGAGGCAAATATCCTGCTCTCTTCACTGATGGCCTTCCTTTAGCCTCCACTATTACGAAGAGGAAGGGGGCTATAGGATATACACTGTTGCCATCTGGGGTCACCTACTGTACATGAAGTACTGCGACTCAACAGCTTGGCTTATTGTTTGTTGCTGAATTGGGAACCAAAATAGGTTGTGTGTTTTGGTCACAGGGAAATATATCTATTTGCATCTCATGTGTTGTGTTCTCATGTGTATTGAAGGCCTGGGCCCCACGCACGCACGCGCACACACACGCACACGCACACACTCAGAATATCTTTATGCAACAAAAGAAAGCAACCCCACCCCGGCATAAATCATGCTTTGTCAACAATGAGCATGGGAAGAAGACGCAGGTCAGGGGTGAAGTTTTTTAATAGGTGAATGCGGAGCCGCCCGCATGCGACACAGAGACAGGGGAATGTGAAGTTAAAGATGAAGAGAGAATTATGAAGTTGGCGTGTCGCCGATGAGGAGGTGGAGATAAATGGCCACGCATCGGGGATCGTTAAGGCGGGAGGAGGATGCTGGGAGAGTTGTGTTTGTTTCAAAGCACTGTCACGTCTTAATGGGGATTGACTGTTTACACCCTGGGTCTCTCTCTCTCTCTCTCTCTCTCTCTATTCCCTGGCTGGATGTTGTGCTTGCCTCAGCTTAAAAACAGTGTTGTTAGAGAGAGAGAGAGAGAGAGAGAGAGAGAGAGAGAGAGAGAGAGGGGAGAGGAGGGGGGTGGACTGCCCATAAGTCAGACCGCCCATAATGACCAAAATAAATAAATAAACTGAACATCCCGTTAGTCAGACCTGCGTATCCGGTTAAATCTTACCCATGGCTATGACATGCGTGGCCGGTTCAGACTAATGCGTGGCAGAGAGACAGAGAGAGACTTAGAGTTTAATCTGCTGACTGGATAGGGGAGACATGATGAATTAATAATCAGCCCTCACTGTGTAAAACTGGAGTAAAATTACAGCCCTTTTAAATATGTAATCATTCAGTATACAGCCAATAAGCAATTGCCATTCTCACCTTGGCTGTATTATGAAACAACCACGGAGAATACACCACAGTGCCAATGTCACAGCTTTGTCAAAGGGCCTCTTGTTATACGGTGCATTAACAAAGACAAAATGGTGACCAGTGATAATGACAATAACCACTGTATACCACTATTTTACACTTTGTTTTAGTTTGCAGATGCATTGTTTGGAAATGTTTCGCTGTAATGAAGACATGCCCAGCATAGGGATGTGGTTCTCAAAGGGGGATCCCCCAGGGACCCACCATGCAGGGGTTCTTATGGGAGTCCCCAGGGACCCACCATGCAGGGGTTCTTATGGGACCCACCATGCAGGGGTTCTTATGGGAGTCCCCAGGGACCCACCATGCAGGGGTTCTTATGGGAGTCCCCAGGGACCCACCATGCAGGGGTTCTTATGGGAGTCCCCAGGGACCCACCATGCAGGGGTTCTTATGGGATCCCCCAGGGACCCACCATGCAGGGGTTCTTATGGGAGTCCCCAGGGACCCACCATGCAGGGGTTCTTATGGGAGTCCCCAGGGACCCACCATGCAGGGGTTCTTATGGGATCCCCCAGGGACCCACCATGCAGGGGTTCTTATGGGAGTCCCCAGGGACCCACCATGCAGGGGTTCTTATGGGAGTCCCCAGCAAAATGTGCAATTACAGCACTTAAAACATTTCTGCATGCAGTACATGCTGAAAACATTTTTGAAAGTGCTGGAATATCAACAGCAACACAAATCTTGTATGGGGTGCCATGACACAAAACATTTTCTGATACGTAATGTGGTGATAAACATGTACAGTATACAGCTCTCCATTGTACAGTATGTAAAGACTGAATGATGGCAATGGGCCTTATTTGCCAACCAATAGTTTATTCAAACAAAAGATTCTGACATTAACCAATGTTATTCTTATGCAATTTGTTCTCAGGTAAGAACATAATATATGCACTCTAAAGAGCACTCTAGGCACAATGTTTGTGCAAACATAACGATAATTCATTAAATTATACGGTTGTATAATACAGGATTTAAGTCGGTAAAGTATTATTATGTCTTTATCTCTTACATACAGACATACAGTAACAGTCCATACACCTACTGTATATACTGTATACACTACCATGCTGCTGTGTGTGATCGGTCCATTCATCATTTACTGTAAACAACTCTGTTTCGGACACACTGCTAAGCTGAGAGCAAAATAATGCATGTCCCCATAACTCACTGCAGACAGTATACTGCACGCACGCACACATGCATGCATGCACACGCACTTGCACAATTACTATCACTATCTTTGTGGGGATGTCTAAAGCAATTTTGGATTAACCTCTTGAACCCTTAGCCAACCCTTTTTGGGGTTAGCCAAACAAGAATTACCAATCTAGAAGCTCGCACAAGCTTGTAGATATTATTATACTAGAATTTTCATCCCAGAGTTACTTTGCCGCGCACTATGGGAAGAAGGAAATTGCGGGAGTAGTGTAGTCAACACGTTATGGCTCATACACACTGCCTGGTATTTGCTCCGATTATGCTGTCAGGGAGCATTTTTGGCGCTGGCCGAGATCGTGATCTACCTTTTGGGCACCGCTTAACTCAACCTTTTTTGTCCCAGGGCACCCTTTTCATAGCCTAAAAATCTGGGGGCACACCTAGATATACGGTTTGTGTACACTGTATATATACCTGTGTGTATATATAGTAAATATATATATTATATATAATATATATATAATATATATATATATATAGAATATTAGTGGTCCATGGCATGAAAATGTTTGAGAACCACTGCTCTAAAACAACATTGGACAATGATGTTTGACAGTCAGCAATATTGTTGCTTATTCTAGATTTATTTTCTGACTTTTTCAGATTTTCTGACTTGATCTGGCCTGTTAACATTTTCATAGACCTGGTTGCTTGTTTCCCTCTCAGTCAATGTGGCAACCCTGGTCAATGCCGTGTTGACTGTTGTGGTTCTGTATGATGATTTAGCTTAGCACACAACAGCTAGGAGGATGTAGCAGGCTGATGCCGTCATGTTTAACAGTATTTTGCGCAATTTATGTCCCCAAATGTATGGATATGGACTTATGGCTCCATCGCTGCCTCTTTCTTTAGTAGAAGTAGAAATTTAACGTGTTGCGGACTGTTTACCTCCCTCTCACACGCGCACACACACACACACACACACACAGCTGACGTCCTCTCCCACCGACGTCAGCTGTTCATTTATCTCCTTATTCATACACGCTTTGAGCTGAGAGAAGCTATAAAGCGCCTTTTAAATATGACAATGCTGTATATATATCAGCTGCACAGTTCAGGCAAGTGTCTGTGGCATATTTAACTTTAACAAAATAGGTTTTACAGCTTAAATCCGCGCGGCAGTGTTGTGTGTGTGTGTGGGACACGGGGTAGTGTTGTGTGTGTGTGTGTGTGTGTGTGCGTGTGTGTGTGTGCGTGCAATCAGAAGTACTGGCAGTAGCGAAATAACAAACGCGATCTGTCTAATCGTAGTAGTTAGGCACAAACCAAGTAATTTCTAAGAACAATATTGACGTAACTAAGACATTCGCTGAGCGAGCTATATTTTAAATACAGAGATTTAGAAGGAATAAGCGAAATGGTGAGGCGACTCGTGAGGTAAGGTTTCTCTGCGGACTCTGCGGAGAGGGAGATCCATAGGGGAGATCACATTACAGCAGCCAAAGAGGGAGGGGGGGTGGGGGCTGAGAGCTAGTGACGGCTGCGCAGATGTTGGTATGGGGGGCACATCTTTTATGGGCACATCTTTTACAGAGCCAACTCATGTCGTCTACTCTAGAGGGTTAACAATGCCTGTGCTGTGCTGTACTGTACTGTACTGTACTGTACTGTACTGTACTGTACTGTACTGTACTGTACTGTACTGTACTGTACTGTACTGTACTGTAATGGCTCAACATAACCTCATGGACCCTAGCGTCACTATTCTGGTCATAATGGCTGAGCAATGAGCATGAGTGAATAGGCCAACATTCTGCCAAAATAGCAAAAGAAATGTGGTTAGGTATATGGGTTGGGGTGTATATATAACCCTAAACCCTAAAGACCCCTTCCCTCACAGGGACAAGAATAATGTCCCCTCAAGGTCAACTCTGATTGTTATCACTATCCGCATGAGGATTTAGTTAATACACACACGCACTTGTACATTCAAACGTACGCACGCACACACTCAGAGTTTAAAAATGCACTTTATCTTGCTCACGCACACATTGTCTCTCGCGAACATTACATTATTATTAGTAAGACAGGCGTACTCGCAGACACACAACGCACCCTCCTCCTAACACAGGCTAATGATGTCAGCCTGTGGTCCCCAGGGGCCACAGATAAAGATAAGTCCCTTCATGTCTTCATCTGACATGGCTAATGTCTTGATAAATGCCAGCTGGTAATTAGAAAGGCATGTCCCCATTGTCCACCAGCTTCCCCTGGTAAACAACGAGAGAGAGAGAGAGAGAGAGAGAGAGAGAGAGAGAGAGAGCATGAGTGGGCGAGAGAGACTGATGGAGAGAATGAAAAAAGAGAGTAAAGAGGGAGATACTTTAAGATGAAAAGATAGATATCCCACCTGAAAAAAATAAGTGTGTGTATGTGTGTGTGTGCGCGCGCGCGCGGTGCTTGGTGTGGCGTGTAACAGATTGACGGATGGGGGCCACAGAAGGAGAAAGGGAGTGGAGGGTGAAAGGGGGCGGTCTAGAGGGCAGATCTATCACTCTAATGGGTCGGGCCTCCGTCATCCCTCCTCTGCAGGAGGACACATAGGCCCGCTGACCCGCTAGCCGTTAGCGTTAGCGGCCCGATGACGGATGGGCCGCGGGGACGAATGGCTGACAGGAGCGCTGGCGCTAATTTAGCCCCAACGGGCCGACACCGGATCAGTGGACCCGTAGAGGACAGCGCTGGCTGTGGGAGTCACTCCGTCACAGCTGTCCCGCTGTGTTGAGACCTCATTTATAGTCTGTAGTACACCGGTGTGGCCAATATGGCACAGCAGCCATATTGGAGTATAAGGTCTGAGAAATCCAAAACAGGGTTTTGTCAGGGTTCATGTGGTTTAAATGACTGCTGTTATTGCTGACATAATAGACATATTTCGACCTCAAGGTCATGCGTTTGGGCAGCACCAACTCAGCGTATGAGTTGTATGGCTTGGTTTGCGGCAAGTCGTGCCGTACGGACTGGGAGCTGATGGTACAGTATGGTGTTGCGTTCCAACTCAGCATTCCATCTCCCAGAGGTCTAGCACATTGTGAAAGGGGATAGACTCCCACATTCTGGCTGGCTGATACCGACAATAAGCCTCTCCAACTCGGTTACTTACTTACTTAATCTGCATTTCATCAGAAGTGTGTATCAGATGGGGATGGCCTGCGTAATGGGATGTGTGCGAGACTTGTTTGGACCCAGGTGTTGACTTAATGAGATTACACAGCTGCTCATTGGTGGGTTCTCTGCAGGGGCTTGTTGTGTTAAGTGAGGATTCATCTGAGGAATGCTAATTGACTGATCATCCAGCTCACAACACACCTCACATCTCACTTCAGCTCATATTCATCACTCCACGCATTGGTGGAAGAAGTAGCCTCGCATGTATTTAAGAGGGTGGAAAAGGGTGAAAGAGGGTGAAAAGCGACCGCGGCCACGCTGAAACAACCTTCAAGAGGCTGGTGCGTGGCTGGTGGCTGTTCTCTGTTCAGGAGGCACCGGCTCGCGACGGCGTCCTCAGTGAGACACTGGCGGTGGCGCCGCTGGCGTTCCCTGGCCAGACGGCGGCGACACTCGTCAGCAATCTCCTCCGTGAGAGTGTGGAGGTCGCGCTGCTGGGGCAGATCGGTGCAGTGTGCACGCATCCACAGGAAGATTCTCACCTGTTTATTGGCAGTCAAAGAAGATCAGGAGAGTCGTCCAAAGCACACTTGCTGGAGAAACACTCGCTCTCGCAGATGCTGTTGACAGTGCCATTTCTCTTTCTAACCAACCATAAATGTCTCTTCTCTTTGATTGTTCCAGGTAAAAACAGCCATTTGCACTGACACACTTAGGATGACTCCGCATATTGTTGTCGGTATGATCAACAGTTCACTTTTCATATTTGCGGTTTCTGTTGTCTTGTCTTGTCTTGAAATAATTCATCATAATTTTTGTAACCTGGCTCTGCCTCAACCTCCTTTGGTTCTTTGACCTCCAGATCTTCTCCATACTGCATAGAGAAATCAATGTGTTGCAGCACTATATTGATTCCTTCCTCATCTGTACGATCAAATGGCAGAAATCTCACCATGCTGTAGTCATCAATTAGACCACAGATGGCTGTAGTTAGCTTCCTGAACTTCTCACTTCTTAGTGAGTGACAGTTGTCCTCCATCATGGAGTACATGTCTGGATCCAGGTATTTTTCAATTTCCTTCTTGGCCTTGGGGCTGAGCAGGTCCATCTTGGTCATAATGTTAACTTGGGGAATCTCCAGTGATATCATGGCACTGAGGGCAGCCATGACTCCTGAGATAAACTTAAAAGTCTCCACCATGAACTGGGAGTCGACCAGAAAGACACCACACACCCTGAACTCCCACTGCTGCAGCTGTTCCACTAGCTGTCTCATCACTGGTAGGTGGGTGTACAGCTCTATCTGACCAGGGCAGTCAAACAGTATGTAGTCATCTTCCACGTGACCAAGGTTCTCCTCCAGCCAGTCAAAGTTTTGGGCAAAGTATTCCATGCAGAAGACCAAGGCTCCGTTAGGACCAAACCTCAGGGTGTCGTCCTCCATTACGTCATCCACCTGGATCAGCTCACGGATGTCTGCCATGACTGGGTAGTCAAAGTGTTCTGCTGCAGGGTCCAGATTCACCACCTGAACAGGACGGTTGATTGCCTCTGCATGTTGGATCAGAGTGGAACAGTAGGTACTCTTTCCACTGCCAGCTGGTCCCATCACTAGTTGTGCGTAGCGAGGCATTTTGCCTCTCCTCTCCTCGCTCAGGTTTGTACCCCGGTCAGACTTTATATTCTACACATTCACGCATGTTTCTGTTGTCAAACGGTGTGTGTATACCTTATTAACGCAGACTGCTGGGAGAGTGCTGTCACTTTGGCATGGATCAACTTTGACCAAAAATAATACAATGAAAAACAGGTATGGCCAGGATTCATGGCTGTTATGTCACGATGTGTGACCATATATGGAGACATGATGGCACGATGTGTGACCATATATGGAGACATGATGGCACGATGTGTGACCATATATGGAGACATGATGGCACGATGTGTGACCATATATGGAGACATGATGGCACGATGTCTGACCATATACAGTATGGAGACATGATGGCACTATGTGTGACCATATATGGAGACGTGGGTGACTAGACGTGATGTTACGATGCGTGACCATATATGGAGACGTGGGTGGGTGACTAGACGTGATGTTACGATTTGTGACCATATATGGAGACGTGATGGCACGATGTGTGACCATATATGGAGACATGATGGCACGATGTGTGACCATATATGGAGACGTGAGGTGACGGATTGACGGACTGGCGGGAAATGCAAGTTTTCATAGTAAATGTGACATGCGGTCGCAAAACGTATTACATTTTGAAGCAAACTAATACTGTAGGCCCAACTTTACTGTAGGCCCAACTTTACTATTCATATTATTGTATTGTATGATTTTTTTTAACAACTAGTATTTACAGTGTGTATATATAGTAAATATATATATTATATATAATATTATATTAATATTATATATAATATATATATATATATAATATATATATATATATATATATATATATATATATATATATATATATATATATATATATATATACATATATAGAATATTAGTGGTCCATGACATGAAAATGTTTGAGAACCACTGCTCTAAAACAACATTGGACAATGATGTTTGACAGTCAGCAATATTGTTGCTTATTCTAGATTTATTTTCTGACTTTTTCTGATTTTCATACATTTTCATAGGCTTATTTCCCTCTCAGTCAATGTGGCAACCCTGGTCAATGCCGTGTTGACTGTTGTGGTTCTGTATGATGATTTAGCTTAGCACACAACAGCTAGGAGGATGCAGCAGGCTGATGCCGTCATGTTTAACAGTATTTTGCGCAATTTATGTCCCCGAATTTATGGATATGGACTTATGGCTCCATCGCTGCCTCTTTCTTTAGTAGTAGTAGTAGTAGTAGTAGTAGTTTAGTATTTACAGTGTCTGCCCTAACACTCGTGCCAAAATGATGTATTTGTTGTTGTATGTATGTATGTATGTTCATCCTTAGGACCCCAAATCACACCTTGGAAAGCATGAGTGTCTATTTCAAACAAAGTGTTTTTTGACTGCGGGGGGGGTCATATTTTGACAGCAGGAATTGAAGTAGGATGTTGATATTCATTCATCAGCCAACACTACCCACTGGCAGGTAGTTACCCCCCCCCCCCCAGATAGGATGTATAGGGCCTTAGTCCTACTCCTCCTCCCTGCCAACACTCCCCACTGACAGGTAGTTACCCCCCCTTTTGATTTACATCAAAAGGGCATGTTAGCTCAAACCCACACTTCAACATTTTAGTTTTAAGATGTTGATATTACTTGCGCAAGCAGAGCGCGCAAGTAATAATTTCGCCCGGTCCGTAGGCACCGTCCCAGCCAACCCGCCACTTTTGATGCGTATGCAAATAAAACAGCAAATTTGTGCCTGATTTGCTGGGACCAGATTACATAAATGACCATATTTCTTACGTCATCATTGAGAGCTAGTCATACATGTAATACATATATATAATCTGTAAAATAAAATAGCAAATTGTGCCTGATTTGCTGGGACCACCAGAGTACATGGTGTGTATACGTATGTATGACTAGCTCTCAATTATGACTAGGGATGGGTATCATTAGGATATTTTCGAGACTGGTACCGATTCCGGTTCTGCTTATCGATTCCGGTTCTTAACGGTTCCCTATTTCGGTTCCAAAATGGTATAAAATAACTTAAATAAGAGGTCAAATGTTTATTTAACAAAAAAGCTCAATGTCAATTTGAGTATATATATAATGTACAATGAATAGTGTAACATCCTCTCCTTTATTGAGCCATTTGTGGATAATATAGTGATTATTTTAAATTAAAATTAAAAGTATTTACCCAGGGCAATAGTGTTGTAGGCTACTTCTCTTACTACTAACTACTGACAATGACAAATAAAAGCATGTCTGAGATCTGAGAGCAACACACACACACACACACACACACACACACACAAACACACACAAATTAGCATCGCTAATGGGGGGGGGCATCTCCAGCCGATAGGTGAGAACGGCTCCCCTCTCCCCCTCACTCGTGGTGGTAACAACAAGGAAGTCAACACACACACACACACACACACACACACACACACACACACACACACACACAGCAGCCTGCACTCATGCCGCCACAAAATAAATCTAAAGTGTGGTTGCATTTTAGAATATGCAAGGAGAACAAAGAACACATATGGGATGGCCCAAGTGGGGCGAAAAATCCGCGGCAAAAAATCCGCGGCGAGTCACGCATGGGACAGGGGAAAAGGCCCCTGACCTCCTGGGCTCCAGGCGCGCTAATTTGAGCCGCGGTCATCCACACTTTTCTACCCCAAGAAAGAGCCTCGTCGGAAGGGTCTGCTTTTTTTTGGTGTTTTCACATCTGAGTTTCAATCGGAAGAGAAGCTTTGATTATAGGCTATATATATATTTTTTTTTTAGAGGTAATGCCTGCGTCAGGCAGTTGACTTGTTTTATTAAGCCTAATTATTTGTGCGTCACTGCTTTCATGAAGGCTGCAACAGTTGTTGCTTCAATGCTTATCGTTTTTTATCGCTGATGCAACGCGTGAACGCGGTGTAGGCTTGTAGATCAGCTCTGTTCCCTGCGCTTCTATTAAAAGGGTAGAAAATAAATAAATAGCGTGTGACCGCGTGTCTGTGAGAACCGATAGAGAGAACCGAAATTGAATTATTGTAATGGGTACCCGGTACCCAGGCACGTTCGGTTCGGTACATACTTGGTCCCGAGTTTCGGGACCCACCCCTAATTATGACGTAAGAAATATGGTCACTTATGTAATCTGGTCCCAGCAAATCAGGCACAAATTTGCTGTTTTATTTGCATGCGCATCAAAAGTGGCGGGTTGGCGGGTGTGTTGATAGCCAGGTTATCTTAACTGGTTCTCAACCTGTGGGCCCGGCCCCTAATGTTAAACAAATGTCATGGTATTTTTCTTCTTTACAACTTTGATAAATTACTTTTCATTGTGACACTGATGAATAGGAACATAATGTCAGTGCCATTGATCCAAACAGGAATACAAATAAAATGTGCATTGCCCACCCAACTGACAACTTAACATGCTATTCTGTTGCAAGTGGTTAGATGGGTGGGAGCCCTACGTCATATGAATGTCAAATATGTCATAGATCAGGTCCGATGCATGGAATGGAACATATGTAAACAATCGCCAGCAGACGACATGCACATGTTCTGATCCTGCCCTAAATTGACAACGTTCTGGTCTGCTGTGTTTAACTCACTCAGGGAGGTGTTGGGTGAACCAGTTGACCCTGATCCCCTCACTGCCCTTTTCAGTATGCCTAATGCGTCCAGTTCTGCACGTCGACTTATTGCCTTCACAACTTTACTTGCCAGAAAGCTTATTCTCCTTAAATGGATACATCCCTCTTTTCGCTGATCAGAGCTTTGCTTATTTATTTTTATTTTTTTGCTTGTTTTAATGTTGCTTGTTAGCACGTTCAACTGGGTCTCAGCGTAAGGTCCGGAGACCACCAAAATGGGACACATATATGGGTCTGTAAACTCTTGATAGTGTACAAATTTAAATCAAATTATAGTTCCCCAGTGTTCCCCAAATTCTGATTCATATACGCTATTATGCCGAGGCCGAAAGTCTGTTTGTACAGAAGAGTATTTTCTTCTGGCAGTTGTCATAGATGACAGACTGGCCAACATGAAGTCTTGAGTTCCACACATCGGAGCTAGACCATTTTGTTTCCATGTGGAACCTGAGATCCACATGATTTGGCTTTTTCGTGTGGACCTGTAAAGCGGCCTTTGATACTGGGGCAGACGCTAATGACTGTGTGCATAGTGTGTAAGACTAGAAGCTATTAAACCCATATTGGCCATGCATTCACGAGAACACGAGATTTGATGAAAGCGCATTCATCCAGAATTAATAATATCTTTTACCGGATTTTAGCTTCCGTCGCTAGCCACAGCTATAGCATCCATGGTAGAAACAGCCGAAATCCCAAATCCTCTGTGCATGTGCGCGCACACGGTCTTTAGTGGTTTTCAGGCTCAGAATGGGATTAAGTACGATGTTGGGAGCTTAATAAGACATTAATTCAACATCCCAGCTAGCAAATAAATGTATCAGACGATAGTTTAGTAGAACATGGCTGATTAACACTTCCGGTTCAAACTGTTTATTTCGTGCATTCTACTGGCACTGGCCACTCATCGCCACCTATGATAACGGGAGGGAATTTTAGGTTCCAAAGTGTTGCACAGAGCAAGGTTAAAAACAACAGCAGTTCAAAATAAAAAACAGTATGAAAAAGACAAAAAAACAAATAACATAATTTGAGGATATACAGTTGCCTATAGATGTTGTTTCAGCACCATAGACAGCGCCTTTACTTTAGTGCACCAAAAACGCTCTCCCCTTGAGCCCTTGTCCTGTTATAAAATAAAAGTGAGATCAGTGGTCTACCATAACTACCTATACACTCTTTGAGAGCCAAGCTGTAACTGGTGTTATTGACCATTCATGGACAGTACATGTTTGAGTATCTGTACTAGGGATGCACCGAAAGGGAAATTCTTGGCCGAAACCGAATACCGAATATAGGAAACAGTTGGCCGAAAACCGAATACCGAATAGCCGAATACATCTTCGTTGTAAAGCTACCTGATTATGGCAAAATACATGATTATGGATTTTCATAATCGATTCATTGGGCGATTATTTAAACGATTAATCGATTAATCGGATTATGGCACCTTTTTGCAATTACTTTAAAAAAATGCTTCAAGTTATTGTAGGCATGTTGTAACTAACAATAAAGACAATAAAAATGAATACTCCTTCAAAATTAATATTTTACCCCCTTTTTTATACAATTTGATTTCATTGCCATTCCTTGTACTTGTAATAATACTGTAATCTGTAATGTTCACCGTGTATAGCTGACTGTCTTTCTTTCCATTTCTATCTCTGGGAGCCCAATTTATTTATTTTTTTTATTTCTATTGTAAAATCAATGTCAATTTTGAGAGTCTATTTGGTTCCATTTTTGCACTCTGTTACAGACCCTTAGGGTCCACTTGGTTTACATTCTAACTATCTATAATTTAGCTGGAACTGTCTGTGTGGGCACGCACATGCACGCACGCACGCACGCACGCACGCACGCACACACACACACACACACACACACACACACACACACACACACACACACACACACACACAATAGCATGCTAGCTGATAGGGGAAAACGTTCTTATTTAGCAGCCATATTAGCATGTTCTCTAGGCTCTAGGACATTCTGCTTTTTGCCCTATGCCCACTTCAATGCCTGCTGATCACAGGTGGAACAAATTTGAGGAGCTAACGAGCAAGCTACTGCTAGTGTTCATCGTAGCCTGCCTGCAAGCTCACAGATTCAGACATTGGGGAGCATTTTTGGTCATACGACAAAAGGATAGACAGTGGCGGTGCTCACAAATACCATTTTTGGGACCTGTTTTGGGCATTTCGCGGAGCGCAGCCACAGAGCAACTTGACGCTCTCTGTGTGTGTGTGTGTGTGTGTGTGTGTGGGAGAGGAGACTGAAGTTGGGAGACGGAGAGAGAGAGGGGTAGATGCGGAGCGCTCTGGTTACGTTCAAGACAATCGCGTGTTGTGTTTATACCGACCCGGTGTTTTGACTATTCGGTGATATTTTTCGGCCTATTTGAGCCGAAACCGAATAGGCCGAAAATACATTTTGAGCCATTTTCGGCCGAATATTTTCGGTGGCCGAATTTTCGGTGCATCCTTAATCTGTACTTTGAGTACTTCTAATAGTGGATATAGTTATGGCTTTAACCCCACTACATTTCAAAGACTGCACAAGACTGGAAAAATGGCTTTATGGCTGTTTTAAATATAGTGAAGATGAACAATCTTCAAGCTCACGAGTGGCATTGTGATGGGAGGAGAGCTTAGATCTGCTAGTTTCATAATTACATGTGAATGAATTGGGAAATGTCTCAATTTCAAAACAGCAATGCTTTCATATTAAAAATAAAATGTATTTTGTAAATTTGTACTTTTGAATACTTATTTTTAAAACCATGTACTATTGGCTCTTTTTAAAGCAGGTATTCGTATACTTTAATTTACATTTGTACAAATTCAGCAGAGTAGTTAACTTTCACTAGTTGAGTAATATTTAACCAGGAGTATCTGTACTGAGTGTAGCCAGAGAATGGTGAAGTGTACTGATGTTTCCAGTTTTTATTTATGCTCAGCCTTAGACCTTGTTTGAACATAAAGTCCTTTCCTTGTGTGAAACACCCTTTTTCGGGATAGACACCGTAAGAACTGTAGCGTGTGAAAACGTGTACGTCACGGCCCTCACGTGGGCTTTAAATTCTAGCCCACATCACTCAGAATAGATTGGCGGTGGTATGTTTTTGTAAATATTGAGCTCGTTCTTGGCGACAACATAGTGAACCAACACCAGGATGGATAGAAAGAACGTTGGGCCCAAATACATTACAAGGACAAGGAAAATGTTGTGAACAAACACGGCTGTGTTTAGATACTTTGTTGAACGTTATGTCTCTGTGCCTGTGCGCCGTACAGCCGAGATCCTAGCCATGCTACGTCTTTTTGTAAACTCGTCAATCTGGGTTCCTTCATGGTGCTGTCTCCATGCTGGAAAGCTGAAAATCTAATTCCCTCGACGTGACCTGCTGTGGCACTTATTTACTGAGCAAGTCTGAACCATTGTGAGGTCAGTTTTAAAATGAACGTATACAAGCACACCGGATAGTCGCTCAATGTAAACAAACCAGACAAGCCAACAAGTATGGCGGTCGCTACCACTTGACACATATGTTGACTCCCCCTCCAGGATATTTTGGGACAGATAAACAAGATAAAATGAGCTCTTAAAACATACAAACATAATTATGAATAATCACAATGTTTACATGACAGCAACACCTTCTCTCTGTTATATAAATATAAACATATCCAAAGTAACTGCACAGAATCATAAAACACATCAAACACATTACCTTGTTCCCGTTCTAGCTGGGTGCTAAGATATAAAACTGATGTTGCTGCTTGCTTCAAACTTGAAGCAGGTTAGTGTAATTAACTAATTGTGGAAACCCCCAGTGGAAAGTTACCAGGCTCACAGCATCACAATGAACTCAAACCAAAAACCCCTTCAAAATAAAAGTATGACACATGTTACATAAAAATAATTACAAAGAAAAAATACAGTGCCTTGGGTCATTTACACTGAGGTTGAGTACTTCATGAAGCCATATCGTTATTAGACCCAATGTCATCTATACAAAAAAAACATGTTAAAATCACCCCCATGTGAAGTGAGTGGTGCCTTTTATCATGATGAACATGACCCACATGATCTCCCATGACGGTAACCACAGTAATCGTGCTGCTACCGACTAATAGACTCACAACGTCTCATGTTGGAGCGCAGCCTGCGCAGGAGCGGTTAGAAGCGCAAGACCGATTAGCACCGCTCAAAAATCTATTACTTACTTCGGCTCCCGGTGTCAACGAAAGCGAGCGTCGCGCGTGACATTCACTATAGTGGCAGACATTCTAAAGGCAAATTTGCTGTGTCGCACGTAGAAAAATAATAGCCGATGACAAGCTCACAACGTGTCGCATCCGCGGCAGCATGGAAGACCAGCGTGCGGTCACACAGAGACACCTTGAGATGGAGCGCTGGGCACATCCATCCACACGGCCTAACACATTGACAGACGCCCAAACAAAAGGCACGTGGCAGGCTCGACAGGAGCAAACAATCAGCTTTTGTTGAGGTGTGGCGCTCACTAGGAGAGCTGGGATTGATTTGTGGAAGGTGGCGGGTGATGGTTCCGCGCAACCTTTCCTCTCCACTTCTCTGCTGATGATAAACGTTGTCGTCAGACTCGACCTCCCGACCCCGCCGACAGCTAGACAGCCTGATTACACCGGAGAAGACACGCGCAGCCACGCACACACGCAGCCACGCACACTCACACGGACACACGGACGCACACACACTCACACACTTGTTTGTATTACTATACTTCTGAGGACATAAACAATTCTGTTAATGTTTTTTTACTATTGATTTACCAGTTTAAAGGGTAATTCTGGACTAGCCGCTTTCTTACTGTAGCATGACAAAGTGCTCCGAATCAGTAAATTGAATCGGAAGAGCTCAGAATCTGTATTTTTTTTCTAACAGTGGTTGAAATGCATACATTATCAACAGAATTCGGCTAATGCGGAATTCCCCTTTAAGACTCTAACCCCTAAACCTATAACCCTAACCCCCACGTCTCCTATAATTGTAGGCGTAATTATTTTTAAACATAACCATTTCTTCTTGTGAGAACCAGGGGAATTGTCTTCACAATGACCATTTCCACTATACTTGTGGGGACATTTGCCCTCACACATGTAATATTACACATGCATGCATGCACACAAACACACACACACACACACACACACACACACACACACACACACACACACACACACACACACACACGCACAGACACACACACACACACACACACACACACACACACACACACACACACACACACACACACACACACACACACACACACACGTGTGTGTGTGTGTGTCACACACACACACCCCTCTCTCTCGGAGGATAAAACCTTGGGGGAAATGAGAGGGAGAGAGTTGGGTCACTGTCTGATCCATGTGGTCCTCATCCCTCGGCTCGTTGATCATGGATTGGTGTGATATAATAACACACACACACACACACACACACACAGGGTTGACATTGGCAATTTGCTATACTCCCCAAATGACTTTGAAACGATGGCTTTTGCTCCTCGGGGGAAATCCAGTGAGGGTAAAGGTATAGGAATGATGTTGGTCTTATGATTTATGTCCAATATCCGACTCTGACAAACACACAGGCATCCAATTAAAGGACAGCACAGATGTCCACAATGAACCCCAATGTCAAAACACGCTTGCTGTCCAGAATTTCATTGACTATAAAGTGAAGTCAGTGTTTCAGTGTAAAGCTGTTGCTATACAGTATTTGACAGGTCTGAGTTGTGTGTTAAAGCCATGATTCTCAACCAGCGTTGGATAGTAACTAAGTACCACGACGTACATTGGACAGAGCCTTTCTCCACATACTGCTGTCTGGGTGTGGAACAGCCTACCAGAGTATGTACTGTAGTTGGTTCCATCACAGGCAATGGTCTTCAAGCCTTTAAACGCAGAGTTCGTTTAAGCAATATTTCATGAGAGGGTGAGCTTTATCGTGATTATTATCACGACAGCGTTGCTGCAGGACGGTCTCAAATTAATACAGACAGCCCCTAGGGCCTAGGCTTGTTTCCATTGTGGTCCTCTGTATAGTATCGGATTCTGTCAGAATCGGTATCGGCAGATATGACCCTGCAAATAATTCGACCCTGCAAATAAGATCGTATATCATAATTTCATAATCGTGCACCCCTACTCAAAACTTCATGTTATATAATCATGGACATGGACAACCCCTCACACTGCTGTTGAGCTGCAGTGATCCGTATTTGGCCAATGGATACATTAGTTGAATTGGCTACTAAAAAAAACATTCACTTGAGTTGATTGATTGAATGCTTTATTAGCAGGTTTGTCAACAGTACAGGCAGTACAGTCAAAGGTTGTTAAACGTGTGTTCCTAACTATTGTATCGTTTGTATATGGAATGTGAACATGAATTGGATGTGTATAGGTCAGGAATCTCAGGATGTGAACACAAACAAACTATAAATAAATTACATATTTTAACGACCCTGCAAAAGACCCGGCCGTATCTTGCTCCTCTCTTGACGTGGCTTGTTGCCTGCCTGGATTGCTGTGTTGGAGATCGGGGTTTGATTCCAGCTCAGGGTTCTAAACGTTACAATATACACCGCTAGCATTATAGCAAACAGGTTGTTTGAAGCAGGGCTGTAATGAAAGTTATGTTATAATGTTATATTATTTAGCATGATCAGAATGTACTGTATATGATAAACAGAAATATAAAGGAACATAATGTTTAGGCTAGTGATGCACCGAATATTCGGCCGCAGAAAACTTTCGGCAGAAAATGGCTAAAAAATTATTTTCGGCCTATTCGGTTTCGGCCCGAATAGGCAGAAAATATATCACCGAATAGTGTATGCAATTAATGCATTCAAAAGGGCTGAATAAATGTTTTATGGACCCATAATAGTGATTATTATTTAAGTTAAGTTTTGCCATAACCATTTATTTTGCCATAAATCAGGTAGCTTTAAGGTACGGCCATGACAGCAATGGTAGGAAAAAAAATGTATAATATTAATCATATTCGGATATTCGGTATTCGGTTTTCGGCCAACTGTTTCCTATATTCGGTATTCGGTTTCGGCCAAGAATTTCCCTTTCGGTGCATCCCTAGTTTAGGCAGATTAAAAGGTATAGTGGGGAGGGCTGGCCCGTCTTCACCACAGACACCCAGAAGGAGAAAACAGGAAGCCAAACTTTTTTTTGCTATTCTTGAAAATCTCAACCCAAAGTTGTGCTTTTTTCTGTGCAATGTACAATACAACCCCTCTTTCCAAGAGAGAGAGAGAGAGAGAGACAGAGAGAGATTTCTAAACAATTTCCCATGGGGTAGGAGCTGATTGGAGTGCACCAGTGGTTCAGTAGTTCATGATGTAAAAGAAATAGGACGTCTGTATTAGTAGAGATTATTTAAATTGACCCTCTCTTTGATGTCCCACTCCCATCTCTCCATCATTCTTTTTACGTTCCAATTCCCTCTTTTCTTCTCGCCTCATGTTTTCCTCCCTCCGTTCCATCTCTCCAACTCCTCTCCCCGCCCTCGTCCTTTCCTCGACCTCATATTTTCACCCCCCTTCTCTCTCTCTCTCTCTCTCTCTCTCTCTCTCTCTCTCTCTCTCTCTCTGTCTCTCTCTCTCTCTCTACAGTATGTTCTCCAACATTCATCTCAGACAGAAGAACAGAGGCAGACAGAGATGTACATGTATGGATGTTTGTCTTCTTACTGCATGTACAGTAAATGGACGTGGTGACTGGTGACCTGTGTGAACAGAGCAACATACTTGAAAAATACATCAATCAACAAGTCAGTCAGCCAGCCAGCCAGTCAGTCAGTCAGCCAGCCAGCCAGCCAGCCAGCCAGCCAGCCAGTCTGTACATTATTTTACTGATACACTGGAAAAAGTCCAAAGACTGAAATGATGGGGAGACTCTATTGAAAAGCTGACTCAATGTTTTTCTATGGTGATGTAATTGACGAAGCCTGTTAATGTTTAGACCTGATTAAAAAAATGATGAATCAGGTCTTACATTGTATTTGGGTGAAAACCCACCATGGCTCATGTTGACTCAACTAACAGATGTTAATTAATTGGGTCAATGGTTCGAAGAATGTCTACAACTTTGGCTCAACAATATGACGACAGGCCTGGGCCGTGGCTCAGCGGTCCAGGCACCCTGGTTGGTAATCCAGTCTGGCAGTGTGCCGCGGGTTCGACTCCTGATCCCGACGGCCTTTACTGCGTGCCACCCCCCCATCTCTCTCCCCATTTCCTGTCAGCCTACTATCTATCCCTCTATCAAAAATATAAAATAAAGGTGAAAACCACTAAACAAGATGACGGCAGTGTAATTCATGGTAACCTTATATTGCGACTTATATAGCAGAGTTACGGTAAATGCATATAGCTACAGTCAGAAACGGCCAAAACCAGCAGATGCTGGGGCTACCGTGATTTAAAAAAATATATAAACCAATGATTTTCCAAGTGGGGGCTGCATGCATGCAGCCTCCCCTGGGAGCATTTACCCAATGTCTGTATACATTTACCGCATGTATGTATTATTTTGTAAATAATGATGCATACACATCATGAATCCCCATGTCCTCTCTCCGTTTGGAGAGGGCATACAACAAGACAGCCCTGCCTGAAACTCACCAGCGCAGCATCCCTTGAATGAGCGGTAGGCAAGTCAATGTTTGGTCTCACATATACGGGAGACCATAGCTGGTTTCAATCCCAGGTATCAATGTTTAACAGATTGCAGATTCAAATCCCAGAGTTACAGGCACATTACTACTAAGGATTTGTACTGTGTATACAGAGGATTCGAGAGGAATCAAACAAGGACACTTGGTGGTAAATATCACTCAATATAAAATATCATATCACTTGTGGCTGTGTTGGTGGCAGAACACGATGTGAGATTCTAGTGTCTGTGAGTGTGTCTGCCTCATGCTGTCTCTATTATTATAAAGATAATGGAATGTAGATTTTCCCTCCGTCCAGTATAGAGGGAAAAAAAATATAACAAAGATGTTGTTTTCACTTGAGATGCGATGTGAGTCACGTCTGACTCTACCCTCTCCAGAAACCTCATCACAAACCAAGACATCAGCACTAAGGCACCACAGACCGGCTCTCTCAGACCAGAGGGAATTTCTGGTATTTTTTTGTTATTTCTCTGTTTGGTTAATTGTGTCTGGAAATGTGAGGACTTGACTGAAATACCCGAATACTGCACACAGCAGGGGGGGGGGGGGGTTCTCTCCCTTTCATCTTGCTCTCTCCTTATATCCCCAAACCCTGCCTTGTTTGGGTTAATCTGCACAGGACACCCACTGGTTCTGCTGGTGGTGGTGCTTGTGTGTGTGTGTGTGTGTGTGTGTGTGCCTTGGGTTGGAGAGACCCCGGTCGTGCCCCATGGCGACCGGAGCATGCACGCACGCACGCATGCACATACACACACACACACCGCCAACCCCCGTAGCCTCGCTGCCCTTGGAAGACGGATCCCCGCTCGCTCGCTTCCCAAGTGGTCCCAAAAATACGTACCCCCAGTGTGCTTCCTGCTCATAATTGTCCCCAGCTGTACGGTTTGGGGATAAATAGGGCCGTGGGGACCGGCGGATTTGTAACTTTGGGGTGAGAGTGAGAAGGGGGGATGAAATTGGTAGCAGGCCGCAGAAATTAGCATTCTTTTGGCTTAAGAGGACATTAAAGATTAAACCGATGTGAAGTCCCCTAAGTGTCGGGGGGTCCGGTCAAGGGGTTGTTGGGGGAGGCAGAAAGGTGTGGAGGGTGAGGGAGGGCAGAGAACAGAGCTTCTGGAGGTCTTTGTTTGGGTTTGAGACAGCTGGGTGCACTGGAATACCTCCTGCAAAGAGAGATGGTGGGTGTATGGATAATTGATGCTTGTTTAGATGGCTCTGTCTGCTCGCCCGGCTTCCCCTCATCGGCTTTCATGTCTCTTTTACACGCACGCACGCAAGCACAGATTGCACATGCACACACTAAACACAAGCCTCAGACAGAGATGCAAACACATGCATGCTTACTAGTGAAGGGGAAATATTGAAAGGCATTGAATGACATATCTAGAATTACAATAGCGCATGCACTCATATCACACCTATATACACACACACACACGCTACGTTGAACACACAGTCTCACACACACGCGAGCGCGCTACGTTGAACACACAGTCGATAGAACAGAAAAAACTAACCTATACCGTAAAATAAAATGTTACAAAAATCGATAACACTTGCTATGCATCCCACGTTTAGAACGTGGGATGTCAAAATAAAAATCCCCAGTCAAGAGCAGGGCGATGGATATACAATAACAACCCCCCATGGGGAACATAAATAACAGAGCCCACCGGTGGTGCTGGGGTGGTGGTGGGATCAAACATCACATAACAGCAACCAGGAACCATAAGGAAGGCAGGAAGAAGCATGCAGTCTAGTGAGCGTACCCCGCCTATTTGGTCATCAGCCAATGACATGTGGGTCTTGCGCACACTGAATACACACACATAGTATATTTGTGCGCCCTTGAGCACAGCATGAAACCCCTTGAGTAATGAGTATATCTGACTGAACTAACTCCGTAAGTTACGTATCATTGCGTTATATTATAAACATGGAATACATATAGCAAGTTATGAAGTATTTTAATACTTATATAAGTCATTATAATAAAGTTTCAAATGTGTTATGATTAAGGTTATAAATTATTATGATTATATATGAGCACTTATACAAATTATACATGGTTATGAGAACATTAGAATGTCTTACAAGTGTGTTCAAAATGCGTTATAAACATGGGATGCATAGCAAGTGTTACCAAAAAAATCACTATTCAAACTTTTTAAATCGTGGCATTAAAAATTGCGATATGTGCCCACCCCTAACACACTATATGAACACACAGCATTTCAGCCATCTTACATTATTTTGTAATGTTACACCCTGACTGTAAACACATTATGCACTATGCAGTATATGAACATCTCCATGTAAAAACTCCTCTAACACGGAGCATGTCTGCTCTAAGCATCGTCCCCACAACTTAAATGAGTTAGGCTTTGTTCAGAGTGCAGGCATATCCCATTTGTGCCGCATATAGGACTGACTGTCCACACTTTTATTTGCAAGTGATCAGATTTGTGCGTTCAGACATCGTCGGCTTGTCTACTTTGGTTGCCATGGTAACGGCATGCCACGTGAGTAATGCTTAACTTATACTGTGTTGTGTGGCAGGGCCGCTCGCCAAAGAAATCACAATCTACAAGCTCACAAGCGCGGCTATTTCCGGTATAGGCATATGCCACCGTACAAGTAGTATGAATCAGTCATGTCTTTCGACATCAGGAGTGTGTTTCAAATCTGATTCTCAAAAGTGGTTTCCAAATTTGATTTGGGGTCTCAGTGTGAACAACATTACATGTCTACTGTAAAGCTGTGGACTTTGTTTCCTCCGTAATCATGCAGTGAATTCTCCACACACACACACACACACACACACACACACACACACACACACAGCGAGAGAGCGCGAGAGAGACAGGAGATCAGACTATACCTCACACACTGCATGAGATCAATTACGGGGTCATGCATCAGTGATTGCAGGTCTGCCCAATCAACACCATGTGGTTTACCTACCCATAATCCTTGGGTGTTGAAGAGGCGACAGGCCCAGGCTCCTCCCAGCAGGGGAGGGATATGGAGGAGACCCCGTCCGGCCAGCCAGCACGGCTGGCTGACAGCCAGGTGTCTGGAAGGTGTGTGTTCCCTGCTGGGAGCACCGGGATGCTCCCTCATCGATATTGATGAGGACCTCCAAATTAGGCTGTTCCTCTACGGAGCAGAGGAGCTGTTTGTGTGTGTGTGCGTGTGTGTATACGTGCGTGCATGCATGGGCCTGTACGCACGTGAGAATGTAGAGGCAGCATTTGTGTAATGCGTGTCTTTATGTGTGTGTGTGTGTGTGTGTGTGTGTGTGTGTGTGTGTGTGTGTGCGTGTGTGTGCACATGAGTGTGTGCGCTCCATCCTTGCCATGCCACATGCATACATCAGATACGGGGGAGCAGCATTTGTTTTGTTTAGCCTCTGAGGCTGCCTGGGTTTTTGTGGTTTGTCCACAGAGTGGATGCTTCTGCTGATATACACGTCCCAGCCAGGCTGCTGCTGCATGGCTTCCACTGCAGCTCCACACACTCAGCACACATCAGGAGCCACTTTGAATGCTTCTAGGTACATCCACACACGTCATGCTATAAAATGTACCGGGGCAAAACATTATCTGATCTTTAGAACAGGATGGCATTTTGGCTCTAGGGAGGGATAGTATTTTTCAAAGAGGGGGACGTCATGCCAGGGTTGGTGGGGGTGTGTGCGGGGTTGGGGCATTGGTTTGGGAAGGGGTTCAATTGGGAAGGAGAATATAAAGAAAATCACACCCGTGAAGTGGACCTACAGGACCACGCCCAGGTTGCCGGCCCGGTTCCGGCGAGCCGCCCTGCGTCCGAAACGGTTGAGAAATGACAGTGTTACCGTGTGGGGTCCCCAGGGGGTCTCTCTACTGTACTGTACTGTACTGTACTGTCACACCCGATATCATCATATATAGGCTACAGTTAATATGTGTGTGCGTCTTAGGCTGCGCAACAGTGACACTTGGTTGTGAAAACCAACCAAACGCTATTTCCGTGCTTGGCCACCCAGCCAGCCACCCACCCACGGACACACAAAGCTACTTAATGAAGTGGTTGCACCACTTAAAAAAAGACAACATTGCATGTTGTTGTCGGGTGGATTACATGTCCAAAACTGTTAACTTTGAGGATTCCAAACAGCCTATTTACATGCAAGCGGTTTCTGCCCAACAGCAACACTATTTTCATTCACTTTACGAAGCCATTTCCCAACAGGGGGGGCCAGCACAGCCAGAGGCTACGGCTATTTATGGGGGTCCTTGTCATGGAAAGGTTTTGGAACCCCTCGTATAGGAGCACAGCCATGCTGTTTCCAATTGTCAGCGTTTAAAGCGATTTTCACTTTCCCCCGCACTGCAGTGTGTCACATTAAACGCTCAGCGTAACAGTTCTCCCAAGTCTTGTTTTTCATTATATAAGTGCACAAATAGTTGCTCTTGAGTTTTCGCAGATGTTTGTACGAAATCACTTTTTATTTTGGCGACGAGCATTTTAAGAACTGCAGGACCGTTGTCAGAGCTATGATAAACAGTGTGATTCAATAGTGAGGAATGGCTGTGTTTTTTTTATTACATGGTTGATTGTGCACAGAAAGCACACATGCATGAGGCTAAACACGCAGGTGTTGAGTTAAAATGACCAGACCTCACTCTAAAATGTTTATACTATATTATGAATTGACATAGTAAAAGTCATGCGCTGGTTCTGGTTTCTTCCAAAAGCGTGCAATCGTGATGTGACGAGCTAGCTGTGAGCTTGTTGATCGGCTATTTTGAAGAACACATTTTCCGGTATTTTTTGGTGAAGACATTTGGTGTAGATTTGGGTCCAAGCACAGAGCCAACTCAGATCTCATTGAGGGCTTAAGAGGTTAATTCAGTCTAACAAGACGCACCCACTGGCCATACAAATGAAGAATGTTCCCGCTTCGATCGAAGTGTCCTTGAGCAAGACACTGTACTGATGACACTACAGTTTGGTTGCGAGGGCATGGTTTACTCTGTCATCACATTAGTGTGTGAGAATGGCCTGCATGGGTGAATGCACAGTGTAAAGGGCTTTGGATAAGGGCGCTATAATGCACTATTTATTTACTATTTACCCAGCAAATGAATCCCTGCACTATATTGCTTCTATTTCGAAGCATGTGTTTCGTTTCAGATTCACACATTTGCAGGCATGGGGATGTGGGCTTCTGACAGACATGAGAAAAGGCGGCGTTTCCACAACACCTCGCTTCACAGACACCACGGCCTTTGCTTTGCGTCTCTCGTCAGCGAGAGTGAAACTATATGCAACCTGGGCCTGCATGCATGGGTTCCTCTGACGCTGCCGCCTCAGTTTTCATCCGCCTCCGGTCGCCAAGGCGAGAGAGAAAACAAGACATGATGGACAGTCTGTCATCACCGCCACTCGTTTGATTGGACGTAATTAATTACAAGCTGCCGCAGAGAAAACATGCTTGGAGAAATCTACTTTGATACACGTGTGTGTGTGTGTGTGTGTGTGTGTGTGTGTGTGTGTGTTTGTGTGTGTGTGTGTGTGTGTGTGTGTGCGTGTGTGCGTGTGCGCGAGTGCGTGCGTGTTATAACAAGTCTAGTTCCCTGTCACAACGTATCTCCTTTGAAGCAGCAGTTTGAGTGTGGCATCATCAAGGTCCTCTCTCTCCCTCTGTTCTCTTTCTCACGTTCTCCCTTTCTCTCTCATTCTATCATTTTCTCTTGTTCTCTCTCTCATACACATACGATACATACATACACACACACACACACACACACACACACACACACACACACACACACTCACTCACTCACTCACTCACTCTGAGCTAATGACCTACTCAACAAGCAGGACTTCAATCACATTACCATGTACTCAGCCAATCACAGAGGGATGTCATACTCATTAAGTCTCTTTAAGGAGCTCAGCCCCCAACATACGCACGCACGCATGCACGCACACATGACTCACTCACTCACTCACTCACTCACTCACTCACTCACTCACTCACTCACTCACTCTCTCTCTCTCTCTCTCTCTCTCTCTCTCTCTCTCTCTCTCTCTCTCTCTCTCTCTCTCTCTCTCTCTCTCTCTCTCTCTCTCATATATTACACCTTGTTTTCATTTCACACTGTCAGCAAATGTGCTTGAGTGCATCCTAACTTGATTTCCCCTCCCTGTCTATTTACACTTCCTGTCTACTAAGTGCTCGTCTCTCTGCCCCACCCCCACCTCAATTGAGTTTAGCTCCTTTCCTGCTGTGCTCCTAATGCAATAACTGCTTCTCTTTGGAACAATGAAAACACCCGTATTAATATGAATAATCTGCTGCTTGGTGCGTTGATGTGCAAGGCTAAATGTCCTCTTAAAAGGTGTACATTATTGTGTTAAAGACATAGGCTTTCACAATCGACTCAATCCATGCCATGGAGCATATGCGGAGTCCATGGGCAGCCACCGGTCACCATGACAGTAATGAAGTACTCTCCTGAACTGTGGCAGGAGACTTGACATATGGTGCCATATCGACAGCCGAATGTTAGCAGCTTGAATGGCTGAAGAATCAGTTATGTTTTTGAATTGATTGATTGATTGATTGATTGCATTCAACTTACTGATGGTACTCTCTGGTGGCAAGCTAGAAGACTTGTCTAGGTCCTGATGTAGGCCTAGAGGTGACAACATTGAATAAGCTGGTTTGCAACAATTAATTAATTAATATTCATTCATTCATTCATTCATTTTTTAATAGTGTTCGTAATTGATCAACACACCAGTTGAATAGGCCTCCCACAGGCCCAAAATGTGAAACCACATACTTCTCACCTAAACAGTGGTGGAAAAAGTACTCACATTTCTTACTTGTGTAAAAGTAGCCATGTAGGAATAGACTGTTTAAGTATTCAAGATTTACTTGAGTAAAAAATACAAAAGTACTGCCGTCAAAATATACTTAAAGTACCAATTTATTTTCTAAATCGTTGAAAAGTAACACATCTACAAGAGCTTGTAGACCTGCTATTTCTTTATATAGCAGGTAGGGATGTAAGTAAGTACCTGTATAAAACAGGTCTTAATCAGTTCATTTATAGATTTTGTAATATGTTAAATCTGAATAACTAACTAATGATTTCACATAAATGTAGTGGAGTAGAAACGTACAACATTTACCTCAAACAGACAGCAGCATGCTGCCGATCCGATTCACATTGGAAAATGAATAGGGCTAATTAGCCCTATATAAAAAATAGAAGACCACATTTATAGCCTAATGAATGCAGCGTGTTTGAAAGTCGGCCAGTCATATCAGTTTTAAACCAGCTCACCTCCACTCGTGAACATGACGGACAGACAGACAGAATTTATAATAATGTATATTGATATTGATCACATGGATGCCACACACAGAATAGTTTAACTCACTGGATAAACTCACTGGATTATAATTTCTTCAGACAAGAGGATCCCAGGCCTACGAGGTAGGCCTATAATATATTTACTTATGAATGTATGGGGCTATGGGCTACTGTTCTTTATCGCGCAACAGTGTCGAGGGCCCATGCAGCCCCCCTCCCTCTCTCGTCTCTCTCTCTCTCTCTCTCTCGCTCTCTCTGAAAAGACGACTTTTGCATTGACATATCCGATATTTTAAATATCGGATATGTTTTACCTCTGCATAGGTGTGAGAGAGCACCCGCCTTGGTCCCGAACTTAATTAAATAAATTATAATTATATTGCTTCAGCGGAGCACGCACCGTTGCAAGCTTCGATAGCAGTGACCGCGGCTGTGATCTCAGACAAACTGCTGTCTGCTGAGTCATGCTTGAAGCCTTTATGGTATGAAATTGGGCGTGGATCAATGCAGATGAGGTTGTCGGGTGCTTTTCCGATCACTTTGCACCCGCTGCATTCAGTATGACATACACCTGCGATACACCTGCGCAGCGGCGCAACACGGACCGAACGCTAGGGGGGGGGGCGCCGCCGAAAAATCCGTCCCCCCCACCACCCTAGGAGAGGGGGGGATGGGGGGGTCTAACCACAAACGTGGGGTTATGGTTAGGGTTTGGGGTCGAACTACAGAGAGGTTGTTCCAGTGACTCAATGTACATACAAAACTGCGTTTTGGCACAGTTATTATTATTATTATGAATTACCTGGCTGTGATTCCTCCTCCTCCCCATTTGTCTCAAAACGTAAAAGTTTAACCACATTATCAGCAGCGCCTCGAACAGGTCAAAACTCACTGACCATCTGATCTGTAAGTTAGCCTATCCTATAAAATGTACAACACCTGGGAGGTTTTCAGGAGAGGATGTTTTAATGTAGTTTAGTTCAACCCATGCAACTCGAGAGGAAAGAAAAACCTGCAGCGCCTTACCTGGTCTTGACAGTTAATAGCGGCGTCGATCTCCTCCTTTCCCCAAATCCCCCAAAATAATAATATAATTCCCAAAGTGGGGTCCGGGGACCCCCAGAGGTACAACTACATGATAGTTTGTGGCATGTCATGTGGACGCTCTCAGTTTTTTTAATTAACATTGATTATCAATTGGAGTCCCACCGCTAGAAATGGTTAAAATAGGGTCCGTCCGAGCTGTATAAATCTTCTCTTATGGGGGTCCTTCTCTTCTCTTCAAATGGGGGGGGTCCGCAGGCTAATACGTGTCCATTTGGGGGTCCTTGACATGAAAAGGATAAAGTAAATCCATTCATCTATTGATCGTCTGACGGTGCCAAAGTGGTGCGTGACACCAAAAGTGGTGTCCTATTGAATTCTGTTCCTGTATTATTAGAATCATTACAGAGTGCAAAGCACATTGGGTCACTGATTGCGGTATAACAACTCCCAACTTCCGAAAGTTGAGAGAACGGGCCAAACCATTTTGGGATTTAAACAGGGGTGGATCAAATATATGCTTCAAAATATATCGCGTTTATGAACGCAGGATTTCAAAAGTATTACTCCTAAGATAACTTTGGAGCCAGGGGGGGACCCCCCCAGCCAGGGGGGACCCACTAACACATCTGGGGGGGACCAATGTGAGGCTGGCAGGGGACGAAACCCCTCCGTCCCCTACCCTATTGCGCCCCTGCACCTGCGCACCTGTGGTACACACCACTCTCTGAATAACACGTCATCTCAACGTAGCTTGATCGGACGGATAAATACGATATCTGTTTCCGTCACCGTTACACTCTGGCGCATTTCGTTTTTGAAGAATCAGGACCAAAGTGTCCACTTCAGGTGGGAGGCTAGCTCGGCACACAGTCCGGCGAGGACAACACACTCAATACCCTGCTGAGCCCAGCAGCTGATCCAAATGAGCTGAAATTAGCCTTTTACCGGGGCTTGCATCTAACGCGCCCACTGGCCCTGCGCTCAATAAAGCCCCCTGCAGTATGGATCCAACCTTCCTGATTCCTCTGCCACGGCACTTATCGGCAATAATCTGAAACGGTCCAAATCAATCCCGACCCGTCCAACGGCCTGCCTTAGGTCTTCCGCTCCACAGAGCCTAGCCAGGCAATACAGAGCTTCTTTCTTTCTTCCTTCCTTTCTTTCTTTCTTTCTTTCTTTCTTTCTTTCTTTCTTTCTTTCTTTCTTTCTTTCTTTCTTTCTTTCAATTGGCTCTAGAAAGGCTTGTTGGATATAATGGATAAGACGACTTTAGTACTTCTCAGCACTCACCAGCCCACACTTTCCTTGGAAAAGTGATTATGTCGTGTCATTGTCTTTAAAATGCATGTGCGTGTTTGAGAGGTAATTTCTTGTCAACAACAGTTAATTAGACACATAAGTAAGTCAGTAGAATAACATTGTTCTATGTCCTTTCTCTACTTATATCCCTCCTGACTCTGTCACGTCCTCATACATCTCTGCATCTTATCTAAAAAAATTAAATAATCATCATCATAATCATCATCATCAAACTCAAATACTGCACTTTTTGAAAATAGTGACAAAGCTATTATTAGCTACGGTATTTTAATTCCTCTCTCTCCACGTCTCTCTTTCTTCAGTCAGGCCTCTCTCTCTCTCTCTCTCTCTCTCTCTCTCTCTCTGTCTCTCTGTCGTCTGTTTTTCGGTTCCAGTCCAGTTGTGAAGAACAGTGTTGTGTAGATTGAGGTCAGGTTTGACCATCTGGACAATCTGAGATGTCCACAGCAGGTGCTTCTGTGTGTGCGTGTGCATGGAATCTAGTGATGATGTCACAGCTGCTAGCACTTATCTGCCGAGCGCACACTGACCTCAGACAGACCTTCTCTTTGCTAACTGTCACTGTCTGCAACTTCACCAACTTCAACTGGTTTGTCTACCGCAGTTGGTTGCAACCATTTGTGGATCAAGGCCCACTTGAAAATATTGAAAGTGTTTGCGGCCGCTAACAGTTTATGGTCAATGTAGTAGCCTATACTTCGTAGCTCTCGGTATTTTTTATTTATTTTTTATTTTTTATTTATTTGACAGGGACAGCACTCATTAATCAACATGTCAGTTTTCACATCAATGTAAATGGGCCAGAGTTAGCCAAAGCTAAATTTCATCTGTAGTCCCTGGGCAGGCTCTTAAAAAGTAAGTGATAAAATAAAGACAGAGTGTAGGGCGCCTGCACACAACACCATGCGTTGATGCCATGTGTGCATATGTGCAGGCACCCACCACCACGTCCATACAAAAATACAGTACAACAGATAAAAGAAAGACAAAGTGTGGGGCGCCTGCACACAACACCATGCGTTGATGCCATGTGTGCATATGTGCAGGCACCCACCACCACGTCCATACAAAAACACAGTACAACAGATAAAAGAAAGACAAAGTGTGGGGCGCCCGCACTCAACACCATGCGTTGATGCCATGTGTGCATATGTGCAGGCACCCACCACCACGTTAGGGCTGACCCAAAAAAATCGATTAATCGATGTTCAATCGATACGCACGGGAATCGATTTTTAAATTTTGATTCGAATAGTCATTAAAAAAATAGCGGCCGCTTTTGGTCCACGAGACGGCCCCATTTGGTCCGCGAGCCATGCTTGCGCCTCGCAGCACCTCGCAACGCCTCCTCTTTCCCCGTGTTAAAAACAAGGAAGCGCAACACAGCTCAGTGGACATTAAATATAGGCTACCATGTTTTATAAGTCATATAAAAACATTACTTACACCCAAATGAAAATATAAACTTCACAGATTATAGATCACATGGAATTATAACAATCTGTTGAGTATTGCCTGAATAATGCCACTATAAAATCTCAACTTTTATCGACGCACCATTGCGCTGAGAACCTTGTGGAGCCTGGCGGTGTAGGCTACATTATACTTGTGATTCCTGCTTGGATTCACATGGTGAGTGCGCGCACCGAAAATTCAAAGATCTGCAATCTCATGCGCTGCGTTGTGCATATTGGCTGAGTATAATGGCACAAATGAAACTAGGCCTATAGATTTATGCGGAGAATTGATTTTGCCGTTGCCAGCGATATATATTTTTTATTCTTGTCTGAAGACTGACCTGTTCCATCACTGTGAACTCCCATGCAGCAGAGCAGCTCCTACAGACCCAGACCAAAAAACCTTTTCTCTTTGGCATTTAATTGCACCTGATCGTATTATTGTAATTATGTAGCCTATTTGCCTGTGTTTTATTTTGTGCGCCGATGGTGATGCTCCACTTGTTTCAGCCTGTAGGCCTACAGCACTTTGCTCAGCTTTTATTGTTTTAAATGTGCTATATAAATAAAGTTTGATTTAGGCCTATATTGGAGCAGGTGCTGGCAAATAACTAATTACTGTAATGCCATGCAGTGAAGTTGCGCAAATGTCCACTCAATTAGCAAGCGGAGCTGCTCTCATGCGCTCTGCACTGTCTGCAGCACAATTACTGCAGATCTCTTCTTAAAGTTTACTTATTATGGTTTACTTTCAACCATAAACCATAATATGATTGACAAACCTTGGATTATAATTCTTCATCGACCAACAGCGCATGCAGCATGACTATGAGGTAATTTAACTATGTGGGATTTCTCCATCGGCATCGCATGTCGATAAAAATGGGATTTCACTAGTGGCATTATTCAGGCAATACTCAACAGATTGTTATAATTCCAAGTGATCTATAATCTGTGCAGTTTATATATTTTTTCCCATACGCACACTCACAGTCACATGATCAATCAAATTAACCGTGGTTGATTTTATTTCTGACAAGTGTCAGGCTTGAAGAGTTCATTCATGTTACCGTTCGTTTACAATTGACAGGAGTTTGGATTATATATATTTTTATTTGATGGAGAGGTAATGCCTGTTTCAGGCGCTGTTTAATTGTTAAATAAAAGACCAATCCAATATGCGCTCCTCTCTCCTCTCTCTTTAAAATAAATGATACCAATCGAAGCATGCCTTTCTCTCCGCTATAGCCCCCCCCCCCCCCCCCCCCCCCCAAACAAATTTATATCGAAGCGTCTATCATCAAAAACGTAATCGAAGGTCAGCCCTACACCACGTCCATACAAAAACACAGTACAATACAGATAAATGAAAGACAAAGTGTGGGGCGCCTGCACACAACACCATGCGTTGATGCCATGTGTGCATATGTGCAGGCACCCAACACCATGACCATACACAATACAATACAATACAGATCAACATGGTACAGGGGACAGAACAACTGCAAAGTGAAATGAGAAATGACACCGAATACTAATTCGTTACTAATAGTTACTCATGATTACAGATTTGAGTTGTTTTTAGCACCTTTTCAGGTTGAATTTGAAGGTCAGATAGTTGGAAGTCTCTCTTACTTCTGTGGGGAGACTGTTCCAGTAATGGGAGGCTCTAACAGAGAAGACCGTTTTACCAAACACACTACGTCTGATTAGCACTTCACAGTCCCCTCTGGTAGTTGCCCTTGTTGCTCTGTCACCACTGTCCCTTCGATCTATGAACTGGTTCAGTGGTGGAGGTGCAAGTCCATTTAAGATCTTAAAAATGAGACAAGCATCTGCAAAGTGTTTGAAGCTGTTAAAATTAAATAGGTTGTGCTTTTGAACTATGTGGCAATGGTGGTAACGGATGAGCTTTTGGTCAAGTGTTTTTTTGGTCAGTCTGTTTGTACAGTGATTCTATGGGTTTTAAAGTTGTCTGGTTTGTCTGTGACCAGGTTGTGAAACAGTACGTTATGTGTGAAAAAATCATAGCATGCATGAAGAGTTTAGCTGCATCGGTTGTTAGATATGGTCTTATGTGTCTGAAGTTAGATACATTTAATTTGATTTTGTTGGCTACATTTTTTACATGTTTTTTAAATGTCAAGTTTGAGTCTAGTGTAATTCCAACGTATTTGAATTCTGATACTATCTGGATACTACTACCCTCAATGAGAATGTCAATGTCAGGGTCTGTGGAGTTACGTGAAAAATACATACCGTTTTTTTTTGTTCAGATGCAAACATGAGTTCCTCAGCCAATCTGATATGAGGCCCATGGCTGCAGTTAATTTATCTGCTGCTAGTTGTTTGTTTTTAGCGTGTATATAAAGAACTGTGTCATCGGCATACATTTGTATGGAGACAGTTGGACAGACGGAAGGCAGATCATTTATATATAAACTAAACAGGATAGGGCCCAGTATTGATCCCTGAGGAACTCCAATGTTACAGTTAAGATATGTTGACTGAGTACCAGTACCAATACGAACACTTTGGTTCCTGTTTGTTAAATATGAGTGCATCCATTTGATTGCTTCTTTAGAGAAGTTAAAGGAGGAGAGCTTTGACAGGAGTACCTGATGGTGTACAGTGTCAATGGTCGAGAAATACAGAACCCACTATGCCTCCTGCATCTAACTTTGACTTAATACTTTCCAGAAAGTAACAGTTTGCTGTTTCTGTTGAATGGTTGGAGCGAAAACCGAATTGCAGTGGGTGCAGAGGATTGTGGTCTGAGTTCAAATGAGCAGTCAGTTGTTTTGCCACCCATTTCTCAGCCACTTTGGATACAATAGGTAAAATGCTAATTGGTCTATAGTTTGCCACATCTGACTGGTCCCCAGCCTTAAAAATGGGTGTTACAACAGCCTTTTTCCAGGTACATGGAAAAATGCATTGGTTGATTGATAGATTTATCAGGTGAACTAGAGGACAGATTAGGGCGTCCTTGTGTGTTTTTAGAAATGTAAGCGTCTTTCGCTTTTGAGTCTCTTAGGGAGCTCATAATTTCCAACACTGCAGATTCTGTAATTTCTCCAATCCTGAAAATTGGCTTGTCATCCTTAATAGGAGTACATGTCAAAATTCTAGTGGGGAAGCTTTGGGCCAGCTCCTCCACTGAATCTATAAAGAATCTATTAAAAGTATTTGCTATGACATCATGATCTGTAGTTAAATTTCCATTCACTTTAATCTCATATTCCTTAGTTTTCTGATCCTTGTTTCTACCGGATATTTATTAAGGTTTTCCCAAATCAATTTCCCGTTTCCCCTTGCATCTTCATTCTTCAATAACTTTAATCCCAATGAGAAGCAATACCCTGACATTTAATTTTATATTAATATTATGTTATTCAAACCTTGGCCCACATGCAATATCTTAGGACACACCAGTGGGCCCCATGAAGGCCACAGGTTGGGAATCACACATCTATGGTGACTCAATGCTTTCTTTGCGCTTGTATTTGTGGTGTTAATGTAGCATGTCACGTCAGTCATACTTGGCCACAGTAGACGTAGAATGGAAATGGGGCTTGACATGATTTGCTTATTGCTAATTTACTGTATCTGCCCTCCTATAGTAGTGGGATTTAAAGCAACTGAGGCCTTTCATCTGTAAGCTGCCCAAAGATCAGCACAATACTGTACATGTTTACACTTTAGGCATTTACACTCCAGAGAGTGAATGGTGGGGAGCGTAGCGGTACAAAGTCACAAATGACATCCAAACTTTGCATGGCAGAAGATCCACCAAGGACAGCTCTCGTGGTTTCGGATCCAAACAATGTAAACACACATGCAGCCTACCTGTGCAGGCAGCAGCCTGTATGCTCTTTGGCTTATTGTGTCATACAGTATACTGTGTATAGGTGTCTGAGATCTGCCTAAATAAGCTGCAATTATCGCAGGTGGAGGTATCCTGCATGGGAGAATAGAGGTCTGGATTAATACAAGACTAAGGAGAGCGTGGGAGACAGAGTGACAGGACAGACAGACAGACAGACAGACAGAGAGACAGACAGACAAATAAATATAAATATGCTGAACGTTAGCTGGTTCTCTCGAGCAGATCCCATAATGCCGGCATAGTATTCATCAGAAACTTTACACAAACACCAGTACTCGCCTCCTTTGCATGTGAAGTGCGTGCGTGCGTGCGTGCGTGCGTGCGAGTGTCCTCATCTATTTCACATGCGCTGGGCTGGCACATCCATGGCTTCGTGTGGCATGAGAGGTGACACCGGGAGGCTCATTAGCAGTGATGTGCGGGACGTGCCGCGCTTTGGATTACCACGCAGATGTGTTGTAATGGACTCACATGACTTTCATATCATCACCCCCCCGATGCGCAAATCACCCATTCATTCGTTGTAACCTGTCAGCATAAAAGCCCCACGCCGGTGGAAACGGGGGTTTTATTTGTCTGAATGTACATCTGTGATGCATGTCTCTGTCTTTTTCTTACGTTTTAATTGGTAATCATGTTTGTTTATAGGATAAACAGGTTGTGAGATGGTGCTGAGGCTGACGTTTTGTCATCATTGCACGCTGAGTCGGTATAAGACACTGTGAAGTCATGTCCCTATTCTGGGGGGAACATTGAGAGAAGACATTTGGAGTGAAAAAAGTAGCCCTGGAGTAGGCTACTCTGGTGGAGGTTTAAGTGTTATGTGGTGGTGATTAGCAACTCCAGTGGTGAGTTTGAGTAATACTCCTGACTGTCTGTCACTGTTGGTTTGTGTCATTGAAGCCGTTATAGATGGTAGTGGAAGATACAGAGACACAGATGGAAGGAAAACAATGACTATATGATTGAGGGGCCAAGAAGTGTAAATGTGACTCCCGTAGAAAAGCTTTTTTGGGCGAGCACTGCTTTTGGTTCACGTAGGGTACGTGAAAGGTTTTACAACAAATGCATGACATCACTTGAGATTGTATAACCAAGCATACGTGCCAACAGCGATGCCTCGACGCTTGTGAGGAGCGCCCAAATGAGATTCTCTTCCCTTACTGGGCTGCATTCACACATTCAAGACACGTCTTGTGTCTGTGTTTAATGGCAGCTCCAATGCATTTCCAATGGAAGCCCATATGGTTTGACCAAACATTATGTTTGATCGGGGGGAGGGGGCATAACACATCCATCAAAGCTGTGTTCAGACACAAGTTGGGTGTCAGACCCAAGGCTAGTGTCTTGAATGCAGTCCAGTAAGGACATATGTCGACCCCAACCGCTCACCTCCGCCCCCCTCCTGGTACTGCGGCCAAATTGGATCCTAAACACAATATAAACAATGGGAGAGGGGTGGGGCTGAGAAAGGGCCTTATTGTGGACAATATCTTTGCGAATAGCGTACTTATGGCCAAGCACCCAAGGGCAGTGACTAGAATTTTTTATTTTGTCTCTGCATTGGGGAAGAGTGGGTGGGCACAGTGGGTGGACGGGAGGAAAATGAGGGGTGCCTTAAGACGTACATACTGTATCAACAGATGTATATGCTGACATGTACAAGGACCCCACATGGGAGGGGAAAAAAATGTAAAAAAAACCCCAATAAAAATATATTAATATATATATATTATATATATATATATATATATATATATATATATATATATATATATATATATATATATATATAATTATATATATATATTTCGTGTTTACGATACCAAAGTTATGACCAAAAATGTAACCTTGACTTTAGGCATTTAGCAGACGCTCTTTATCCAGAGTGACTTACAGTAAGCAAGAACAAAAACATCGTATTCGTAATACATCAAATACATAATAAGTCACCATGAATCATATTCATATCTAACTATAAATCCGCCACAACTCTATCTGTGTGCGTGTGCATGCGTGTGTGTGTGTGTATGGTTGTAATGCACGTAACTCGAGAACTGTTTGCCCCACGACTTCAAATTCGACACACGCGTTCCACACCCCCGCAGGGAGTGCAGCCCGGTATCGAGTCGGTCGGACCCACGGTTCTCCAGGACCACCACAAAAGGCTCTGGTCAGGCTCTGCCAGTGGGCCTAATTAGCCTAAATCCTATCACCTGTGCAACTTCCAGCCTCTGCCTCAGCCAATTGATCAGATCAGACCTGCAAGATATGGGGGTGCTATACCTTTGGTTGCTTTGAAGGCTAGAGCATCAGAGTTTATACTCTGTGGCTGGTTGAAGACCAAACGATCGAGCTGCGGCATTTTGGACCAATTGCAGAGGCGCATGCCGGTAGGCCAGTAAGGAGGGACTTACAATAGTCAAGTTTTGATATGACTGATGTCGGGATAAGGAGCTGTGCTGACTCCTGGGTGAGGAAGGGTCTGACCTGATCTGACCTTGTGGCATGCACACTCGTATATGAGCGCAGACGCACACTCATACACACACTCATACACACGCTCATACACACACTCATACACACACTCATACACACGCTCATACACACACTCATACAATGCCATGGAGATAAGCCATCCGTTACTGGGGTGTTGTCATGATCCCTTTTGTCCTACTCAAGCACCTGCTGTCCTGCAGAGATGGGAGGGAGCATCCCTCGCTCGGCTGACCACACCGCCTGCTGGGGTCACAGTTCCTGGGCAGAGGCAGAGCTATTCCCATACCGTATATGTACAGCCCCTGTCAGGATGGCCCGATCCTCTGGTCTGAAAGCCTGGGTTTAGCTTCAATATAGTACAAAAATTATATAACTGAGGAACACCATCCTTCAGGGCCTGAATATAAGTTACCAGTAACTTATCACCTGGATTGAAACCAAACAACTACCGCTAAGCCAAAGGGGAATTCACAGATATTAGACATCTGGGGTTGAGACAGATTTATTAGTATATTATGAAAAACAAAAACAGACGCACATTTCAAAGTAATGTGTGGAGGGAATATCAAGGTCCCTGCACTCATTCAACTGTGCATATTTTCCATTATGAGACCCATGAATGCCAACTCAATGAACACACATGGATGGATGTCAGCTGGATTATCTTCTCTTCTCTTCTCTTCTCTTCTCTTCTCTTCTCTTCTCTTCTCTTCTCTTCTCTTCTCTTCTGTTCTCTCAGGTGTAATCCCATTGCGATTGCACTCCCTTAGCCCCTGGCCAAAAAAGCCATCAAGCAGGAATTACAACATAAAACACAAAGCAAAACACACAATACAATAAATACTTTAATACAAAGCTGCAGACCTTAGTGTTTAACGTCTGGAGTAAACTTTTTTTAAATCTTCCAAAGGGATTAAGTGCAGCAGTATAATGTCATTGTGGAGCTCATTCCAGCCATGGAGCATTAAAGCTAAAAGCCATCCTCCCCAATTCTGTGAAGGAGACGAGGGACTGCATTACTGACAATTGTAATAATTTGTTTTCAAATTCAAATGTACATTTAAATAGCCAGGGAGTGGAGTGATGCTTCCAATAATGCTTCCATAATGTGCCAATGAAGTATTCTCTTCTCGAAACCAACATGTGGTCAATGCATTCACTGCAGAGGATAAACTTTGAGACACGTGTCATCTTTGCATTAGGACTGTGAAGTCTAATAATGAATGTGCACATTAAGCCGTGAACTCCTCAGGTCTGGCTGAAGAGAGTAATCCATCGTGAGGAGAGGGCTTATAAATGGCCTCTCATTTAAGCACTGCCTTCTTCTCTAATTAGCGTGAGCTGTGTAGTGCTGCCCCTGTAGATGCGGGCTAAAGCCTGATCTCAACCTGCGGGCCAGGGCCGTGATCATACTGCAAGTGGGCCCCCAATTGTCAAAGCACTAAGATTGTAATGATATTAAAAATGTACATTTTATAAAAAATGTATACAGAGTATATATTAAAAAACTCCATTGTTATATCAATAAATAGGAACTTTGTCATTGATCCAAGCAGGAACATATTCGATTGATTCGATTTTAAATAAACATGCTCTGAAAATGCATGCGGCCCACCCATCTGAACACCTACCATATAGACGAATCCACAGAGGGTTTCCTGGGTGCGGCCATTACTGAGGTGTACCATTAAGTGCAGCAGCACTGATTAGCTACACCTGGCCTATGGAGCACCTGCTCCATGGATTACCCCTCAGTAATGGCCGCGCCCAGGGCACCCCTCTGTGGATTCGTCTATAGCAGCTGCGGCCAATTTCAAGATTTTCTAGTGGGCCCTGATCCAGAAAATGCTGACAACACAGATTTACAGTAGACTGCACACTCCACTGTATGTCAGTGTCGCTTGACACAAATAGGCGATCTACAGGCTCACAACGCAACGCGCTCATGAGTCATGACACATGTGACACTGTCACATAAAATGTATGTGGCAGTTTCACACATTTAATGTGTGAAAGGGTATATTTCCTGTGCATGTAGCCTAACATACTTGGTGATAGCATTTCTGTTTTTGTTTTATTCCATAGGGGGAGCTGTTTCAACTGTTGGGGAAAGCTGCACATTCCAAGTTCCAAGGCTATGATAGAAGAAGGTATTTGTTCAGAAATAGTTTGTTCTTAAGCTGTTCCACCTGGCTCTCATTGTCTTGACTATGTATTCCACCAAACTCTCGGCTGCAGTTTGTCTATACCAATGCAACAAATCTGTCGACTGGAATTGCTGGATAGTGAAAATGACATAGATGGCTTTACCTTCTTTTTATGTACCTTGAAAGTTTCAGGAAGTGAGGCTATGGAGGTTTTGGGTGTGAGTGTTTGTTGTGGTTTGACAAATACTTAAAGAGATCCTTTAAGCCCACATTGTAATCCAAATCAGAACTTTAAACCATTCTATATTGTTGTGGCTGATTCTAAGACAATGAATAAGGACACTTGGTCGGAATTAAGAAGATGTGGATATATGAACTGAAACAGTCTAAAGGAACAAGGAATCTCCTGGAGCCTCCTGAAATACGAGTTTGGGTGAGAGGAATACAATGTTTATTTTTATGCAATGCATTGATATTTTCTTTTTGGACTGCATGTGAACTTGAGTTTTGGACAGATCATTTTCTGTTCATGTGTACATTGAAAGTCAATGCACTGATTGCTATTTGAATTGAATATATTTTGGGTTGTGTTAATACTAGAGGGCCGCTCTGTATTGCTCTTTATCTCTGTATCTATAAGTCCTTACTACTACTCCCTACTCCTTATCCCTTTGTGCCCCCTTTCGTGCCCATGTATTGAGCTAACTGAATTGTTTTCGTGTGATGCCATTATGAGTATGTATGACACATAGAAGTTAGACAATACACTCCATATTTTGGCCGTAGCTCCTTATATGGTTATATGGCTGAGTCATAGTGACATGAGCGGGATTTATAGGATTGCACATTGAAAAGCAACAGTTTGGTATTTCCATTTGGATCTGCAACATGGGGTTGAATTACAGTAGGCTGACATGTTTAGGACCTTTGTTTCTTTAGTAGCTCAATGGTACGGATTGTTATAATAGTTATAATGCCATTTGACCAGAAAAGGTTATGTTTCCTGTATGTGGAGCTCATGGGTTGTGAGAGGTACAGGAGATCGGTTTAAAGAAAGCGTGTGTGTGCGCAAGTGTGTGTGTGTGTGTGTGTGGGTGTGTTTCTTCCAATCTCATGCATGAGTGTGTGCATGCATGTTCCTATCTTGGTGTGCTGCAACGGCCTATGCATGTGTGTGTGTGTGTGTGTACTGTACATAATGTACATGTGTGATAGAGGAAACATTTATGATGCAGGGGGGAGACTTCAATTTCCCAGCTTTTATGAGACAATTTCAGACATAGTGGACTTGATTTCTGCAGCTAAAAGTAAAATACGAGTACAATGTCTTCATACAGTTTCACTTTTCCTCCCACTGGCCAACACACAGCATGCTATACGACCCGTCACAATATTGTTAATGCAATTTACTGTCCACACACTCACTGTGGTGGACAAAGTACTCAACCCCAGTACTCAAATATTACTCAACTACAAGTGAAAGTTGCTCAGTCAAATTGTCTTGAGAAATGCTGTAGTACTTTATTTTTAAAAAAAGTGTTCAAAAGTACTTTTTTTAGTTTGTTTTAAATACTTAACACTATTTGTGCCAAATACCTATCCAGGCGTCTACCTATCCCCCCCCCCCCCCCCCCCCCCCTCCGTTATGGGAGCCCATCACGTCTGGGGATGTCTTAAGGTCTTTTTTTATGATATAAAACCGGATTGCTAAAATCTTTTTTTTACTTGGACATTCCTTCTTCAGTGCTTCATGTTTTGCGCATGCACAATGCTGTTCACTTCCTTGTTTACGGCCAGACTGAACTGTCTCTTTACTCTGAATCTACGGCGCTCTCCATGGTTTTGATAAAACGGCAATGCTGTCTTCATTTCTGACTTAACCTAGCATCTCGTTTGGAATATAAATGCTTCTAGAGAGAGTTGAGATATGTGACAGTACTGAAGTATTTATGGAAGATTATACCTTGCCGTTTTGGGGGGAAATGAAAGGCGGGGCTTTTCAGAGTAAAATCTGCTTCATCTG
This sequence comes from Protomyctophum parallelum, assembly GCF_964188405.1. Lineage (NCBI taxonomy): Eukaryota > Metazoa > Chordata > Actinopteri > Myctophiformes > Myctophidae > Protomyctophum > Protomyctophum parallelum. Next base: position 15,273,452 of record NC_139707.1, read on the forward strand.
CTGGGCTATCTAGCGCCTTTATTCTGAAGATAAAATAATGCCTCACTGGAAGTGTTCAAAAGTACAAATTATAATGTAAAATTGTTTTATTTATTTATTTTACTATCAATGCGTTGATCCGTGAAATTGGCATTGTGGTTAATCCGTAATGTACTTTTTTCCCTTCTAAAAATGTAGTGGAGTCAAAAGTACAATATTTGCCTTTGAATGTATCACAAAATAAAAAATACCCAAGCAAAGTACATACTAATACAGTAAATGTACTTAGTTACTGTCCACCACAGGATAAAAGGATGTATTTGTTTTTCTGATCATATTTTTTCCTAGTATGCCAGACGCTCAGACAAACATACAGAGGGATCAGACGGCGCTCAAAAAGCGGGTTCTCATTACAGGATTTGAATGTTTGCTGCAAATACTGGAGTTGATTTATCTTTACTTCATTACAACCATGTCATGTTGCGTGCATGAGATTCTTCCAGTCTTTTGTTTGACACACTGGTTCAGAGTCAGACTCATGTTTGGTTTCATGCTGAATCAAGACTTAATTCCAGAGAGATGACGAGCAAATAAACATGTTGCTTAAATGTCCAATGAGAACTGCTGATGATAGTGGCACCTGTGTGTGAACAAGTATACTGCAACTCGAAAGCACAGACTGTATGATGGAAAGGATTTGAAAACTATGGGAGGCAACAGTCTGGCTAGCGAGACTAGGTCAGGAGCCTATTGCCTGTTTCCAATCCAACCCCTGAGTAGCAAGCAGAGACACATTGGTATCCATTTTTATAGTCTTTTGTAGGACTAGGCCAGGGATTGAACCCCCAACCTCCCAGTCTCAGGCCAGACATTTTAACACAATAGTGGTGAATGGGGAATGACATAGTTCTATACGAGTTTAACTGCACTCTCTCACACACACAAACACATGCAGGCATGCACGCACTCAGGCACGCACGTACGCACGCACGCACACACAGAGAGACACACACACATTGCAAAAACTACATTGACTTCAACTGGGATCAGAAAGTATACTGTTTACACACCCATGAATCAAGTCGTCGGCGTAAAACCCTGATTGGCTGCAGTTAACTTATTTTGAAGTACAGCAGTTCACTCATTGTTCCTCACGAGAGAAACTCATAAACTTCAAGACTAAACCAGAATGATAGATTCACAAATCTCTTCCAAATGGACTTTAAGGCACTTTGCAAGGGGGCCGTTGTAGCATTTTGTGTTTGTTGTTCCAACAGATGAATGACCGCATTGCTAAATTGAATTATTCAGTGATAGCGCCTCTTGTGCTGGAGCTCTTCTAGCTACTGGGAGCCAAGCGCTGTAAACAGCAGATTAGCTGCTTATGGATCTGATTGCCTCGGGCCCTGCTTGCATTTCTGTCATTAATACCAATTTACAGCGTGTTGTTTACAGCGGTAGCCGTTGCATCTATCCTGCACTGGTAGCCTACAGTACCACACACAATGAAAGCCCAATATTCATCAGGCATTAGGCTATAGTATTGCAGACTGTTGTGCATATAAAACAACTTTGCAACATTATTTTGCATTCCTGTATGTTGTGCATACTTTAACCACTTTCAATCTGGCATCCCTACTTTGAACTTGTTATTATATTTTGAAAAAAGTAAAAAATAAAACAATAGCGAGAATAGATTATCTACAACCTCACAATACATCGCAAAGCAATGAGCATTCAGACTGGCTTAGAGTACCACAGACGAAAAACAGTCTAAGTCCAAATTTCATTCTGACCCCTCCATGAAAAGGCCTCGTTGTCCTGAACCCTTATCAATCATTTATACATTATGGATCAATAGTGTGGACTTAGACAGTTTTTCGTCTGTGGCATTCAATTCACTAACACGTATGAAAGGCTTACGTGGTTACAGTCTTGATATAAAGAGAGGGAAATACTGTTCACTCTAATGACAGAGGACAAAATTCCAAGTTGCACACACACAATACATCCAAATCCGTTAGGCAGGCATGCATTGAAACACATTCGTGCTTCCTGGAGGATGAGCTGGATAACTATTTGAATGACCCTGTGGCGTCCGCCCACTTATCACTAGCATCAACGTAGGCAGATTCCTTATTACTGTAGGTTGAAAATCAGCTAGGTTTCCCTTTTAATGTATCCATTCTTAACTTGGAGAGTGTAAAAATGTAAGCAAATGTACCGGGTCAAAATTGAAACATGAACTGTTACTGTGTGCTAATAGATATATTTCATTTCAGGCCTCAGTGAATTGTACAGTATGTATCTTTTATGGTATGGGAATATGAGACAGCAGAAACAACGTTGTTTCTTCTTGGAAGAAGAAGAGGAGTATAGATGTGTGCGATGTTGGACCGAGATGAAGGCCTGCGCTCTGCAGGGGCGTTGGAACGAGGGCACACCGTAGTTGTGGGATGAGAGGCGAGAGTCAAAGACAGAAAGAGAGAGTGATTACAAAGCACTTTTTCCCTTTTGGTCTCTTTTTTGGTGTTCCTCTCGATGACTTTTAAACGGTTCAAAAGTTTATTATGATTCCGTCGAGTCCAAAAACCACAAGCTAGAACGGACGAGGTGTCATTTACAGCGAGAGGAGACGGAACGCGCCAAAGAAAAACTAACATCAGCTCTGAGCGATGATTGTTGCTTTGTTTTGGTGGCTTGTGATGAACAGCTCTGGCTTTCATTAAGTCCATGTTCTCTCAATGGAGCAAGAGAGAGGGATGAAAGAAAGCATGATGAATAGAAAGAGAGAGAGAGAGAGAGAGAGAGAGAGAGAGAGGCCTCTATATACAACTGACTGAAGAAAGAAATAGATAAATGGATGATTGACATAATTGTTTATTAACATCTTCAGCACTTTGTCACTGTTTTCACAGTATTGCTACAGTATTTAAGTTTGATGATTATGATGATGATCATTTTTAATATTGTTCATATAGTTGATGCAGAGATGTATTATACTAAGAGTAAAAACAAAATGGCAATCTGAGGAGGGATATACGAGTAGAAATGAGCACAAAGTTAATGTTATTCTACTGACTTACTTATGTGTCTATTTTAATAGGTTGACAGGAAATTACCTCTCATACGCATAGTGGATACACACAGATATGCGCGCGTACACACACACACACACACACTCTCTGTGCCTTCCCCATGTCTCATCAGAGCCCCAGCCGTGCGGGCCAGAAGGCCCGACATAATTGTATTAATTGTTAACATAATGACGCATTTATGTTTAATGTGTACCTTCTGGTAATTACAGTGGAGGTTCCTCAAGGCTCCTCCGCCCCATGACTCTTTCATGGATATCTCTTCTTTTTATTTTTCTCCTGTATTCTCCTCCTTTCTCTGCCTCTCGGCTGCATCAAAGCCCTTTCTCTTTTTACCGTTTTGTGTGTGTCGTTTATCACAGGTCTTTCTCAGGTGCTCGGCATACATTATAATTAATGCCTCACAGCTCCGCCGTAACCGTCTAGCCAAACGCAAAATGCCGTCCTCTCTGAAGTTGTCTGATGGATGAAACAGTGAATTTATGCTTTGCGTTAAGCCGCTTGGAAGTTTGGAATTGGTGGGTGGAGAGGGAGAAATCTCTCTTTTCAGGGGCTATATATTTTCTCTCGCGTGGATATTTCTGTTTTTAATAAAGGAGCTGGGAGACAGCGAGAACAATATGGCAGTTCAAAGGCCATTCAAGCTCGAGCTGGCATTATAATATGAGAAGAAGAGAAAAAATTCTCACTATGAGAGGGGAAAATGCTGCAGTTTCCAATTGAATTGGATACAGTTGTTTAATATTGACCAGACTTGTAATGACGATCTAATGGGCTTGTGCTGCCATTGTGGGTTTGGCTGTTCCGCTGAAACGCGCGGCTAATGCTCGATTTATGCTCCACCGTATGCGCCAATGTCGCTCGCTGCAGGAAATGGCAGACCAATAAGCTCACAATGCCTTGCCTCCGCACCACATTGCGAGCTTGTAGATCTGCTATTTTCAGTGTTCTATTCCGCCGTGTGGTGAAGTATAAATCAGGCTTGATTCTTCTCTTTTGCATCATAACACATGGAGGGTCAGGGTGGCTCCGTGTGGGAACGATCCCATGATGAAAATAGCCGCAATTAAACAGTTACGGATGTTTTTTTAAATAGATTGCGACATTGTGATTGTGAGTGTATAGGCTCCGCCTCCGTTCACTGTTTGCCTTCAGAGGAGAACGAGGGAACAACAGAGGCATTATTACTCTTATTGATGAGGCATTGATCTTCATGGGTAGGACATAGTAATCAAGCAGAACATCTCCACATGTCCCCGGGGAGCCGGACCCCGAACCGCGACTCCCTCACTGCTACCTGCTGCCGAGGAAGATAAGGAAGTTTGTGTGTGTGCGTGCGTGCGTGCGTGTGTGCGTTCTATAGGGCCATTTTCCCCCACTATAGTACAACTCCAAATGAGAAAAAAGCTGTTTTCATGGTGTGTGTATATATTCATAATGAAATATAACGGCCATCCTAAAACATCTAAAGTCCTCACAAGTGCAGTAATGCCAATGTGTGCGTCTGTTGAAATGACAGCATTCATGTATGTTGCCGGGTATACACATGCAGTCGTGCACTTGAGGCTGCAAGATTGCGCGATGTGTTTCCTTCTGTCAGTGCATCTGTATACGCTACAGTATGTAACCGTTCACGTTATATGATCCATGATGCCTCTTCGTCTGCAATCTACATAATGCACATTTCATCGGCGGGCTTGGATGTCTCATAACCAGGCGCGATCGATCGCTCAAGGGCAGACATTAAAGTGGCCGCGTCAGCGCATGGCCCGGTGTATATCGGCAGATCACATGACATGCTTTGGGAACGTGGCATATCGCACATGATGGATTCTCAAAGTGTATTGATCCGTAAGGGAGAGCAGCCCGCAGGCACAATATGTTGTATCGACGTGACTCCCGCAGCTCTGGCACGGCCGCAAACCAAGGAATGCATGAGAGATGCATCCAAGGTGCAAGTTCAACACCTCACTCTTCTACTGGATGCGTGTGTGCGTGCGCATGTGTCTGTGTGTGTGTGTTTGTGGACTGTAGACTACTATGAATATATAACCGCGTCCTATGCGACACATGTGAATGCTGCATCCCTTCCCTTTGAAATGAATAGTGCTTTTGTCGCGCATACGCATCGCTGGCGCAGCGACAGAGATGGCCTTCCCCGCCCGTGCAGTGGCTTCCCTCCCCTGAACACAGCCAATAGTGTTAACAAGCTGTTGCATATGTTTTGGAAGCAGAATGGTTCATATGACCATATAGGAGTCGCCTTTCCTCAACTCTGTGAATAAATAACTTCACCTTCAGCCGCCAGCCAGCGGAGTGTCCTCGTCTTCCTCGCCTCCGGCGTCGTCCGTTTGAAACAGCTGCTCATCCTCCCTTTGTCCAGCCAACTCTGGCCGGCCCGTCCCTCGCTGACCTCCAGTCCTCCTACCAATCGATGGCGTGCCGCGGTTAATCTTCATTATACATATGTGACCTTTTGCAAACTTCACTGCCCTTGCCTCTCATCTGATTAATACCAGCGCCGGTAATTGGCTGTTAATTGGAGAGGAGAACTATTGATGAAAGTGTGTGCCAAGGCCGTATAGGTAGAGCGATGGGGAGAGCGAGTGGGGGAGGGTCGGGGGGGCTCGTATTGATGAACTAGGACTCGGGAGCGCGGCAACAATAGCGATGTGAAGGTTTCCATTTGTCATCGTTATCGCCTGGTCGTTTACGGTGGCTGGAGGTTCGTCGTCTCCCCAGGGTGACATCAGGCTAGACGCCATCACTCTCCTTTTGTTAGTTGGATTGGTGGACAGGTGAGACAGGACGCCTCGGCTGCTGTCTGCATATTAAGAGTTAGATTGAGTCTAAAGGTTCTTGCAGCATATATTGTATATACAGTATACGTGTATATGTACGAGGGAGTGAGAGAGGAGAGATGGGTATAGAGGGAGGGATGAGATAAAGGACTGCAGAGGGAGAGAAGAGAGCGGGGTAGGCAGAGGGGAGAGGAGGAAGAGAGAGGTGATGGGGAGAGAGGAGAGAGAGAGGGTAGAGGGAGAGGGGGAATAATGCTAAAGTGAAGTCAGTCATTCCATGTCTTTAGATTATATATTATCAGTCTTGTACAGGTGTCATCATTTTGTCAAGCCAGGAAATAAATTGCCAACCATCGCCTATAATAGGCAGTATGATCCATTTTTAGATCTGTACTCTCATTATGCATTCCATTCAGAGAGAGGTGCTGTCACAGTATTTGTGTCCCATTAGAGCTAGATGAAGACGAGACATTCTTAATGCATTGCACTTTGTGAGGCACCTGGAACTGGTACCTTGCAAAGTGAAACTCTGGGAGCCGACCCAAGACGCAGCCAGGAGGTGAAAGAGACGCTTATACTTAGACACACCGCGGCGCAATGTCAGAGCTAGCAGCACTGCAGAGCTGACATCGCTGCTGATGACCCGCCAATGTGACTTTTAATAGGCATATACTGTTTTTGTTTATCTAATGTCTGTTTACCACAAAGTGCCTCTTTACAGGACATTAAAGTTTTCCAAGATTAAGTCATTCAACAATGTATTTAGTTTCTAAATATAATTTTAGAGCCTCCGGTCTTGTACAGGTGTCATCATTTTGTCAACCCGGGGAATGCATTGCCAAGTTAACTTATCGTTTATAAGAGGCAGTGTGTTCCATATTTAGTCCTCGCATCAGCAGTCATTCAGAGAGAGGCAGTATCACAGAATTTCAAGTGCTGTAACAGTCGCTCGCGTTGCAATGGAGGTGAGTTTGGCTGGCGGAGTGACCCGTTCGGTTGCGCCGTGAAATCTATTCTCCACAGAAGGGAAGCATAATTAGTGAGGCTGACCTTGGCTGCTCCCCGCACGTCTTTATGTTTCATCACCAGGGCAAGAAGACGTACAAACACAGAGTGATAATGCTTTGCACGGAGACTGCTGCTTCCTGAGCTGCATCTTCAATAGGTTTCAGCTGTCGGTGGAAACCTTATACTGTTACTTTTTAAAAACATAAAAATAAATAAAATAAAAATGAAATTCAGTGATACAAGGTTTCTCGACCAACAGCGATGATATAATATGTTACCCCTTTGAGTGCATGTGCTGTGAGACAAACGCTGACTAATGGGGTTTCCCCCCCCCATTATTTTTTTTTACACTGGTTTGGGGTTTTTCTTGACTCCTGCTGAAAGCATTGGACAGGAAATCAATGAGTCGTCAGCACTGCCACTGATAGACAGGAAGTTTAGTCCAAACGCCGTCTGGGTCTAGCGTAGACTGATCCGATGCAGTGTTTGTGGCAGATTATATAGCAACACAGAATACTACTACTGTAGCTCACTGTGTGTGGCTGTGAGTATAGAAAATCAACATAGTAGTACTACTGCTGCTGAAATGTGTAAATAAAAACACACAACATCATAGTAGACTATTATTGCTATATGAGTAACTACAGTATGGAGTTAAGAGGTTTCTGCCCGACAGCAATAACTATAGTTAGTATAGCCTACTGCTGTGAGTGACTGATAAAAAACTGTTACATCAGCACACTGTGGTCCTGATTCTTCAAAAACGAAATGCGCCAGAGTGTAACGGTGGCGGAAACAGATATCGTATTTATCCGTCCGATCAAGCTATGTTGAGATGACGTGTTATTCAGAGAGTGGTGTGTACCACAGGTGCGCAGGTGTATCGCAGGTGTATGTCATACTGAATGCAGCGGGTGCAAAGTGATCGGAAAAGCACCCGACAACCTCATCTGCATTGATCCACGCCCAATTTCATACCATAAAAGGCTTCAAGCATGACTCAGCAGACAGCAGTTTGTCTGAGATCACAGCCGCGGTCACTGCTATCGAAGCTTGCAACGGTGCGTGCTCCGCTGAAGCAATATAATTATAATTTATTTAATTAAGTTCGGGACCAAGGCGGGTGCTCTCTCACACCTATGCAGAGGTAAAACATATCCGATATTTAAAATATCGGATATGTCAATGCAAAAGTCGTCTTTTCAGAGAGAGCGAGAGAGAGAGAGAGACGAGAGAGGGAGGGGGGCTGCATGGGCCCTCGACACTGTTGCGCGATAAAGAACAGTAGCCCATAGCCCCATACATTCATAAGTAAATATATTATAGGCCTACCTCGTAGGCCTGGGATCCTCTTGTCTGAAGAAATTATAATCCAGTGAGTTTATCCAGTGAGTTAAACTATTCTGTGTGTGGCATCCATGTGATCAATATCAATATACATTATTATAAATTCTGTCTGTCTGTCCGTCATGTTCACGAGTGGAGGTGAGCTGGTTTAAAACTGATATGACTGGCCGACTTTCAAACACGCTGCATTCATTAGGCTATAAATGTGGTCTTCTATTTTTTATATAGGGCTAATTAGCCCTATTCATTTTCCAATGTGAATCGGATCGGCAGCACGCTGCATGTCTGCCCCCCCCCCCCCCCCACACACACACACACACACCGAAACAACGTTAGATTCGTACAGTGCAAAATGCAGATAAGTGTAGGCCTATGTTCTTATTATAATTGTGAGTTTGTTTTTTAACATGCAGTCCGCGAGAGCCGATCTACAAGCTCACAACGCGTTGCACTGCGAGTAGCCTAGAGAAGGCTGTCAAGTGAGCAGCGCAATCGCGCATGGCATGCTATAGAAATATCCTAATAAATAAATAAAAAGGTGTCGGGGCTTGCAGGGGCAGTTTCCTTATGGGACTCTATAGGCTAACTTGCCTCTAGAATGCATTTAGGCATACAAGTGCACTCGGCTTTTATATATATATATATATATATATATATATATATCGTTTTTTTATGTGCTGATCGACCAATATGTTGGGGGCACATGCCTACATATTTTATCTGAGATTTGGGGACTATTTATTGATTCAGCATGAAGACTAAAGCCTTCTGAATAAATCTATATGCAAGTGTATGCTTCCGCAAATTTCTCCGCCACCTAAAGAGGTGGCGGAGGATTTAGCGGAGTTTCCGACGAACCAAAGGCAGCGTCAAGTTCACGGCCATTTCCATGAATTCCAAATTAATGTGGGAAATCCACGTAAATGCCTTTCCGCCAGCGTCACGGCAATATATCAGCGGAAACACGTTGAAGAATCAGGCCCTGTGTGTGTGCGTGCGTGTGGGCGGGCGTGCATCCGTGAGTGTGTGTCCAAACCTCCACCAAAGAGTGGGTTTACCTTGAGTGCAGCATGCTTTCTGAGGAGACTGTGTTGGTTCAGAGTTCAGACAGGCCTGTGTGGCATATTCTGCAGGACCAATTAACAGAACCCTGGCAAAAACTCCTAAAGGTGAGGTGCATGTTTTGTCAAGTCAATGAAAAACTCCCCTATACCTACTGGGCAGCATGCCCGCCCCAGTGCCAATTTGGACCAGCGAGGAGAGATGGTGGTGATGGTGTTGGCAGAGCAAGCCAGGGTTTTGCAGTGTCTGGGCTTTCTCTGAGCGCTTTTGTCTTGAATCAATCCAATGCTGATTGATGAATGGAAAAGAAAAGGAGAGGGTGAAGAAAATCAAACTCCCTTTGATTTGGCTGCAGCGAGGGGAGGAAAACAGACGACGTGTGAGTAATAGTCTCCTGCCAGGCTTAACAAGGCAAGGTGAAATAAAGCAATGGGGACAGGAAAAGGTGAAGGTAAAGGTTGGAAAATGTCATCAATCACGAGTCGTGTTGGATCCATGCCGTCGACAGAACCTCAGCGAGGGAAGCGGTTCTGAGATGTTTCATTCAAATTGAAGCACAGCAACTCCATGGTGAACTTGGCCGTTGTTTAAAACAATCTGCTCCTGGTTTTATTTGACAAAGCATTTTTGACAAAACACTCAAACGTGGTCATTCTGACAAACTCAAACCTTAGGTTAGACATCAATCACATGAACCCTAGCATCCCGAATCTGTTGTAAACAACATTTGGCAAAAAAAGAAAATAGCTGATCTACAAATATACATACTTCTTTGTATGACAAATATGACATGTTGTGTAGATATTTTAATATTCACATTTATTAATTTTTGCCCAAAATAGGGATGCCGGGTTGAAAGCGATTAAAACAGGTTCCGTGCCGGGTCCGTAAAGACGAGCTTACCATAACTCTGTCCAGCTTGCCATAGCCGTAAAGGCGAGTTTTGTTTAATCCACGTTGATTGATTGTCATCACGTTAGCATGTTGTAGCATTTTTAGCTAGCTCCAGGCTGCGATTACGTAGAAAAGGCGTGTGCGTGCACACCCGTGCACGCACACAAGCTGTCTTTCTATGCATTATGGCTCATAATCTGAAAAGATTGATTAGAGCTTAATTTGACTTTGTTATGATTAAAAAAGCTATCGCAGGCCCCAGATGACAGGCCCCAGATGACAGGCCCCAGATGACTGTTGTGAGCTGGCCAACTTTCCGTTCCGGTTCAAACTGGTGTAAACATCCTATAGCTTTTGGAAGAGGTTATACAAAAACGTCTGGCACTAGCCCCGACCCCATCTGGTGGCCACAAGGCAGAATAGCACTTAAAGTGGTTAATTACTTTAAGTAACAAGTCACTCGTGTCTCAAAGATCTCCATTGTGTCGAGAGTCGCGCTAAAGAGCTCATTCTCTCTTCTGATTATTTCCTAGTTACTCCTTAGTTGAAATGACAGAAAAAAGAGCCATTCAGGGATTCTTGCTGATGTATTAGGAGATAAGAAGAAATAGAAAATGAATCTAACGGCAGGCCTGGACAGCGCAGACTAATTTTAATTAATTCACTTCCTTTTTCATCCGTATGCAAGCGGTACAATCTGGTCTATGTTCCCTGCAGGCCTTTCATGTTCAAAAAACACTTTTATCTATGATGGGGATTGGGGAGCTTCATGTAGCCATGAACTCACTGGAATGTATAGGCCTAGATGTTTTTTTAAATAGCTATATCGTCATATGTTAATGTTATTGTCCTTTGTATAAACTTAAGCTAAACAACATCTGTATATATGTTTAAATGTACAGTAAGTGATTTTTCTGGGAGGCGGGAGGGTTAAAATAAGTGTTAAATAGCGCTATATTCTCATAATCATTGCGACTGTAGGTCACAATGATTAACTTGAACTTGATTAACTTGAACCTGCAACTTAAACCTGCAAAACCTGTCAGTCCGTCCGTTGATCCATCTCGCCACCATATATGGCCGTCATTCTATCACACCGTGTGACATGTCACGCCACCATGGCCATCATTCTATCACACCGCGTGACACGTTCCATATATGGCTGTCTCCATAGACACTGACCTCATCAAACCCTGGATAGCCATACATGGAGAAGACTGGATCATCACCTATAGATCTGCATGTATGGAGCCGGCCAGCAACTCTACATCTGACCTCAAACTCTTAGATCTCCATATATGTTGATTCCATATGTTGATCCTTCTCCACCTGTCCTTCCTCTTCGATGTCTCCCTTTTGACTGATACCTGTCCATTCAAACTCTAGACGGGCCCGCCCTAAAGTTATTAGTGCAGCTGCGCATGGCAGCCAGTGAAAACAAGAGTTCTCAACAGGCCCGGAAATTAAGGCCTGGCCCTACCTGGGCGCTAATCAAACCCTGTCACTCAAGACACTGCCCCCGCTGCCACCCTTAGATCTCCATATATGGAAATGACCTGTTCTGACATTCCATATGTTGATCTGACCTCATCAAACCCATTACACTGCCGTGTGGACCGGCACATGCCGCCAGCTGCTTTCAACAAAGACATTTTGTGTTGAGTGTTATAAGGTGCTGACTCAGACCAATAGAGTACCGTATATAAATTCCATCTGCTTAGTAACAGCTTTTGACTTTCAAAATCACAAAGAGGTTCCATTAACGCAGCTTCTCAAGACGGACCAAAACACACAAAACAAAAAACGGAATTCACTTAATTCTCACCAACGCATGATGCAAGGTCTTGGCAGGGAACGCATTCTAAGCCCCACAACAAGAACCATGAGGTCACTGCAGTCACCTGTCTCGTAAATCAATTGTTTCGCCGTCTCGCAAGGCCTGTTTTATTGAGGGTAAGGATACCGCTAAAAGCGCCGGGGCCTCTGGTTGGTGTTTATGGTGGAGGGCGGCCATCTTGTGTACGCGGTAAAGACAGGAAACTGAGTGTGACACCGTGCCGAGTCACACACCTGTCACAGCACCGCCACCCAGCATACCGCCGCTGTTGCAATTAGTCCCTCAATTACACCCTGGCTCTCGCTAATGGAAGCCACACAGCGAGAACGCTCTTTGGGTCCATTATGGGGCTCAATTACAGTGTCAGCACGATATGCCCTGGAAGGCTCATTACAACACAAACCCATACATATGACTTCCTGAAGCCACAGTCACGCCATCATGTCGTTGCTGTCAGACAGAAACCTTGTATCTCCATATTTTAACTTGTTAATGGTTTTTTTTAAGGTTTTTTAAGGCATACATGTTTTGTAAAATCGATGCCCCGAGCTTGTAGATCTGATATTCTTTCTCTTATTTTTACGTGTGGACGTACGGGGTTTCCACCCGTCGTTCTAGGGCCCTGGTCAGCTGACGTACGGGGTTTCCACCCGTCGTTCTAGGGCCCTGGTCAGCTGACGTACGGGGTTTCCACCCGTCGTTCTAGGGCCCTGGTCAGCTGACGTACGGGGTTTCCACCCGTCGATCTAGGGCCCTGGTCAGCTGACGTACAAGGTTTCCACCCGTCGATCTAGGTGGTCAGCTGCGTGCCATGCCTGGAAGGCTCATTAATGAGCCCATATATGTACACTTGACTTCCTGGAGCCACCATCATGCCACACAGGCATATATTCTAGTTATACCTGGAGACAATGGCCAACTAATGCCCAGAATAACCTCGCAGCTTTAGGAGAGCACAGTTTGTCCTCGCCGCATGCTGGGAGAGGTTCTGTCAACTGTTATGTGCAAGCTTTTTCCTTTATTTGTTCGTCCATGCATGTGTGCGTGCACTGCGTGCACGTGCGCATGCGTGTACGTGTGTGCGGGCACGCATGTGTTTTTTACGGGGTTACTGTATAGGCCTATACCTACTCCTATTCCTACTCAACAGTACTATATAATTATTATTTTCATTGTGAATTCAGAACCATACATGTACTTCTAACTTAATTTGACTTAACTTAGATTAATACTCACGAGAGGATCCTTATTTTAAATAGGGCCGCAACTATCTTCATGATTCAATTCATCAATTACCTTTGTGAATAATCGAGACATTTATTTTTGTTTTTTTTAATATATCGAGACACAACAATTGGAATAGATTTTTATACTGAACTAAATTGTCTGAATTGTCTGACTATGATTAACCACAATCACAAAAGCCCACATAGGGCCTGTACTATGTGTCGGAGAGGAGAGGAGAGGAGAGCTCATCAGATACACATCTGTGATGATGTGATGTCTAAATTTAGAGATGTAATTAACAGGGTGCGGGAAAAGGAGGAAAAAAAATCTTGTTTTAAAGCGGATGAGTTCATATACCAGAGCAAAAAACAACTTAATTATGTGGTTTTATGCTGACAGACAGTAAAAAAAGAAAACACAACAAAAAAAGCTATGCTAGATGACAGACCGCACCTCCTGCTGAGTTACCCCCACCAATGGTATTCTACATGACAGGACAGTTTGGGATGAACAACAACAAAGGTTTGTCTTAGATGTAACAGAATGTCTGTGTTACACTTATAGCGTTCAAAGGGATAAAAAGGAGAAAGTAGACATCCATTTCCAAGTTAATAGTGGTTTAGATGAACCCAGACGTGTTAGCTGTCTGCAATAAGCTGTCATGAACAAGCCGTCGGGGGCAAATAGCATTTTTTTAAACGTGCAACTTTTTAAAAAATAGCTCCAATAGCTTATCTATTCTAGACTGCGTGGCTATTCTCTCTATCTGTCTTACAACAAAGTATGTAGGGCTTAATAAATGGAAATACAGTTTTATGATTCAGACTGCGAATGCAGATGAAGAAGAAGAAAGATTTAAATAAATCACTAATGATCCTGCAAACTCAGTATCTGCGAGTGTGTGCTTGCGTGCGTGCGTGCATGTGTATGTACGTGCGTGCATGTGTGTGCGGCAGAGATGACAGTGCAGGATGTGTGTAGCTCATTTTCAGATAATAACAGGGTCCTGTCTGTTCTTGTGGTGCAGCGAGGTCCGATCCCCCAGGCTCATCAATCTGCTCGGCTAGGCTCGCAACCGCGCCACGCCCCCCACCCCAACCCCCCCTCCCGAAGCCCCAGGCTTTACTTAACACCCCACAGACAACCGCACCGCGCTCTAAATAACTGCTAATCACTCCCCCGATCCCCCACAATGCAATTCTTTCATGCTGAGCGTCAAGGAGCTGTCTTCTTTTTAAGTCTTTTTGCGGCGAGGAATGTTTGAATGAAATACTTCTGGTGGCGAAGAAGGCTCTTATTACAGAAGGAACGCTTGATGATGCGGAATGCGTCCCCTCGATGTCTGATCGCGACGTGTACGCAGGCGACAAATTGTTCGTGTGTGTGTGTGTGTGTGTGTGTGTGACTGTGTGCGTGCATGAATGTGCGTGCGGCAATTTGATCTCCATTCTCCATGGGTGGTCTCCTCCTGTTTAAGCTGGCCTCAGTCTTAATGAGCAAAAGAAACAGCAACCTGCTTCTGGAGCCTGGCAGTGGAAACACGCAGTGGGCACGCACGCACGCACGCACGCACGCACGCACGCACGCACGCAGCACCAACAGTACCTGCATGGGCCCCATGCATGGGGGCAGTGTGACGTCTCCGTCAGTGGGGGAATGTTACTGTGGGTGTACGGTTACAGTGAGGGCAGCGCCGCGCTGCCACTTTGTGTTTGGGAGGTGCGCTGAGCGGTCGCCCCGCTTTGATTAGAGGTGTTTACACTGGCCATGTGATCCAGGGTGACAATAGAGCGCCAGCTCGGGGCTCGAACCTCAAGCCAAACAGTCGGTAATGAAGACCAGGCCCGGCCCCACCCCTCCGACTCCGCGCCACTCTTTAAAAGTTACATTCCAGATCAGCATAACAGCACCTGACTAAAAGTATACACCCTTTCTGTTATAATTCTTTCATCCCTCTCGCCCTAATGGTCAACATAGGAGGGGGGTGTGTGCGTGCTTGCGTGCGTGCGTGCGTGCGTGCGTGCGTGCGTGCGTGCGTGCGTGCATGCTTCTATATTTTTCCAAATGTCCCCACATTTATAGTACAATTTTAGAAAAAGGACGTTACAGGAGAAATGTTACGATTAGACATTTAAAGGTTACGTTTTGGGTTATTTATGCTTTATTTATTATACTTAGATCTTCTATTTCTTGTGCGCACACAACTAACCTCACAATGTGTCGCAGGCTAGCGCTGCTAATTTTCAGTTTTAAGGTTAAAAATGGCAAAAATAGTGTGTCCTCACCGGTATAGTACAAATTACAAACGTGTGTGTGTGTGTGTGTGTGTGTGTGTGTGTGTGTGTGTGTGTGTGTGTGTGTGTGTGTGTGTGTGTGTGTGTGTGTGTGTGTGTGCGTGTGCGAGTACATGTGCGTGCATGGCGGGGCCTAGCTTCTTCCGTGCCACGTGCGCATGCCGGCCCTATTGTTTACGCAATAAAGCTTCGAGGAGCTGTGATGCAATCAGGAAGTGATGTCGAGAATTAGCGGCGGCTAACGTTACAGCTCCCATTGATCCGGGGGGCTTTTGAAAACGATGAGCTCGCTGATCCATAGTCATTTGTTATGAGCTATACAATCTGCAAGCCCCCCCAACCCCCACTTTTTAACATCTGTTCCTTTTCAGTCATTTTTTCCCTTTCTCCGTCTCTCTCTCTCTCTCCCCCTCTTTTATAGTGGAAAGTAACTAAGTACATTTACTCAAGTACTGTATTTACTGTAATACAATTTTCACTTTTACTTGAGTATTTCCACGTTTACTTCTACTCCACTCAATCTCAGAGGCAGTAAATTTTACTC
Organism: Protomyctophum parallelum; assembly: GCF_964188405.1. Taxonomy (NCBI): domain Eukaryota; kingdom Metazoa; phylum Chordata; class Actinopteri; order Myctophiformes; family Myctophidae; genus Protomyctophum; species Protomyctophum parallelum. Next base: position 15,289,540 of record NC_139707.1, read on the forward strand.
CACTCCATTACAAAAACATTAGTTACAAGTTACACGTTCAAAGTATTATTACAAAACATATATTAACTAATTGCTCTCTATTTTATACTTTGACTATTCAAAATGCGAGTTTTCGAAATGTTAGTACTTTTAAGGACAACCATTTGTCCTTATAACTATTTGTAATTGTGGTATTGCTACTTTTACCTCAGTCAAATACGTGAGTACTTCTTCCAACACTGCTTTTTTGGAATGGAGGTCGGTTCGCTGGGGAGAGAGAGGGAGAGAAAAACGAAACGTCTAAGGAATGTTTCCACAGCCAATGATATCCGAGCCGGTGGCGCTCGCTGGCGTTAACCGACGCTAACGTCCACATGAATAAAGGAGCGGCGAAGCTGTAATAGAATAAGAGAGTCCAAATTTACGACTGTGGAGCTCCGCTTCCCATCGCCCGGCGTCCGCACCCCCACGTCAAATTCACTCCAGACCGCCACAGCCATGCATGAAAATTGTATTTGGACGGATGGAATTGACAGGGAAGAAAAGCAGGGTGGGAGGGGTGGGGATAAAAAGGCTATATGTATGGACCCTGACACAGGCCCCGGGTCAGACGTGTGTCAGAGTTGCGTGAGTCTGGACAAACTCGCTGCAACGTGAAGGACCGAAGAGCCTGATTTCTGATTAGCCCCTGAACCCTATATGCCATGGGGCTACTCCGACGTCACCCCTGTAATGAAAACTAAAACAAAACTGTAATGGATTTTCAGCCGTTTTCATCCAAGGCCCATTTCATTGTTACTTTATAGAACCTTATACGTTTATGTCATATTATGGGAAAAACTAAATATGTAAATCTTTCCCCCTAAGATGTAGTATGTGTCACAAGCTAAACTTGAGTTAAAATAGTAGTTTCCATTATGTATTGTTTATTATATATTATTATATACTTAAACTCATCCCTATATTCCAGGGGGAACATTCATCAAGAAATAGCAGATATACAAGATCACACCACGCCCTTGGGAATACAATTAACTGGCCATAATAATGTTTTACAACATATAGGCTACAGTATAGGTGTTGGCAATTATGCAGCAAATGTGCAACCACTTTCAACCCTATTTTTGGGCACATGCATGATGCATTGTGAGCTCATAGAGATAGGGCTTAAGTGATTAAATAAATAAAACATGTTTTGATAAAATATTGGGTAATCAGCATCAAATATCTGTCATCGGTCGAGCTCTAGTGTGAAAGACAGCATCCATTACTGCGCCGCAGGCGTGCAAGCCTGATCTCCGATTCCCATCATGTCCCTCCGGAAAAATCACCTCGCCCTCCCCAGCAAAGCCTAATGCATTTTTAATAATATATTTGCAACCATCAGCATCTCACCTCGCAGGGGTGTGTGTGTGTGTGCGCGTGTGCGTGTGTGCGTGTGTGTGCGCGTGTGTGCGTGTGTGCGTGTGTGCGTGTGTGTGTGTGTGTGTGTGTGTGTGTGTGTGTGTGTGTGTGTGTGTGTGTGTGTGTGTGTGTGTGTGTGTGTGTGTGTGTGTGTGCGCGCTCTCAACGTGGGCAGAGAAGATAAACAGCTTTTAGGAGGTCCAAGAGTGGGGAGAAGGAGGGAGACAAGACGGATGGCTCAGCAAAACAGGATCCATATCCATCCTAGAATATATATATATACTGTATATATATATACACACACTGTATACCAGTGGGACGCCCTAAAGGCGAGGTCACGCTAAAAGAACAGGTCTAGGAATGCCCATATATGAATATTTTCTTTTTTTTGTGATGTTTTTGGGCCAGGCGTAAAATGTGAGCCAATTAGTAAGGCCAGGCGGCGGCTCGGGCCAACCCAATGTGGGCCCAGTTAGGGGCCTTCATTTTTGGGCCTGTTGAGAACTCTAGTTTTCACCGGCTGCCGGGCGCGGCTGCGCTAATAACTTTGGGGCAGGCCCGTTTACAGTTTGAATGGACATGCAGGTATCAGTCAAAAGGAAGACATCGAAGAGGAAGGACGGGTGGGGTCGGATCAACATATAAGTCAGAACATATATGGAGATCTAAGAGTTTGAGGTCAGATGTAAAGTTGCTGGCCAGCTCCATATATGCAGATCAGGTGATGATCCAGTCTTCTCCATGTATGGCTATCCAGGGTTTGATGAGGTCAGTTTCGTGATCTTCATATATGTCACAAGGCGTGACTGACACACTATTGGCCATATATGGTGCGTGTCACGAGGCGTGACGGACGGACATACTGACTGACAGGTTTTGCAGGTTTTCATAGTAAACTGCGACCTACAGTCGCATGTGTGTGTCTGTGTGTGTGTGTGTGGCTGCACGCATCACCTGGAAACCACATTTGCATTGAACAGACATAGACGGTACCGTTTGAGAGATCTTTCAAGAGTTAAAGAGAGAAGCAGTTGCTCCTTTTCACTGCAGAAACAACAAAGCTAGTACAATTACTTTTTTGGTTAATATTCATACCAACCGATCAACTCAAAGAAAAAAAACTATAATTGCTTTTCTATAATCGACTATTTAGATTCAAGTGTGATGAACCATAATTTAAAGCTGGATTTTATACTTCGGCGTGCAATGGTGTTATGCAAAAATTGTGAAACTATAGGCTATTTTTTATGTAAAAATATATTTTGTTTGTTTTTAAATCGATCATGTTAAGATTATTATATATTTTGTAATAATCAATTCAATCGAGTAGCTTGATTAACCTCTTAAACCCTATACTTATTTGACTGGATTACCCCAGGGCCCTAATCTGGGTCCACTCCTTTTTTCATCAATATCTTCACGGAAAATATATGATCTACAAGCTCTCAACGTTGTTCTACGAGTTTGTCGATCTGCTATCTTCGCCGAATCCTCACCTCAGAATAAGCACACTACAGCAGGGCTTCTGGAAGTGGGTGCAATGGCACCCTATATTGCCTTGACACTTGACAGTGACATTATTTCATCCAAAAGGATGGTCTTTCTGCTTTCTTGGCCGCACCTCCAACGGTGCCATGGCGGACTATGCATGGCAGGGGCGTCCTCTTCCCTGAGCCAAGCCTAAGCCTGACCGCATGTACCTAAAGTCAAGGGTGCCTCAGAATACTTTGATAGTATTTGGAATTCATCAATGTCACCTCAGTTTAACCACTTAAGAGACTCATATACTGTACTTAGTAAAATTGACCTGAGTTAATCTGTACTTGGTGCGTTCGTTTCCAGCCTAACAGTACGTTGTGAGCTTGTAGATCTGCTATTTTTGGTCACTGTTCCCCCCAGAATAGTTAAGTGGTTAAAGTATACAAGTTATTTTCTGTCCTAATGGAAGCAAATATTCTCTCCAGTTTTTCTTGTAACATACTGTAATTTTGGAGGAAAGAATTACATATGTGTGTACTGTCAATATGATAAACATAACATATGGGTTTCATGTGGTTGACTGTTGCACGCCTACAGCCAGTGATGGAAAAAATACTCACACGTTTCCAAAGTATTGGTATCAAAATGTACTAAAGGTACGAAAATTCTAAATTATATCATTATGTATTCACAAGTTTTCAAATGTATGAAATGTACAAAAATCTTTTGAAAATAGCCGGTCGGGTCTACAAGCTCACAACATTGTGAGCTTGTAGATTGGCTGTTTTCAAATGGCTGAATTGTAATGTATTAATTGTATATAGGGCTGAAGTGGTTAATGCAGGTTGTTTTGTAATAATAATCCAAATCTACAGAGTAGTTTTCAAATTAGTAAAGTATAATATTTACCTAGATGTAGTGGAGTAAAAGTACTGACAATTGGAAATACTCCAATAAAACAATATTAATTAGAAAATAAATATACAAAGTATATAAAGTACAAAGTAAATTACATACGGTAGTTACTTTACACCACTGAGGATCAGCCACTCCAGTAATCTGCTGTTCTGGTCACCTCAGCCTCCAGGAGCACTTTCACCCCCGCTCCCATCCTTCATCCTCAATTTGACACCAAGATGGCCGCTTTAGGCAACTTATTGACCCCCATTGACCCCGGCAATCCGATCACAACCTGAGAAGCGTAATAAAGTGGGTCTGAGACCCCAAGGCGCAATGGGGAAGGAGTGGAGGGGGTCAAAAAGAACTCTAACCGTGTACTACAGAGGGTCAGCCCAGCAATTAGGCAGGGTCCCAACTCTCCCCCATCGCTCTCCCAATTAAGCCGTCAGATGGGGGCAGATGGCAGCGGCGGCGGCGGTACGGGTGTGCTGTGCATCCCTCAGTCAACCCCCCCCTACACCACCACCCCCTCGCAGACATCCATCACCAGAGGGGCTCTAATTAGCTTGTTATTCCGCCATGCTAACTATTCCAAGCTTCTGAAAAGGCCTCCTCGTGTTTTGAATGACAGGGGGAACGCATTGACAGAGGAGAGAGGAGTGAGTGGGGGGGAGGGGGGGAGCCAATCACCGTTGCGCAGAATGGCATTTGAATAGCCTTTTCAGCACAGTACGGCAGCAATTATATTCCCCCCAGCCCTCCCTTCCTCGTACACTTCCTGCCAACCGATTTTTTTTTCCCTTTGTTTTTTCTCCATCAAATCGGTGCCATCCTGCCAATTGACAAGTTAACCGCGGGAGAATAAAAGCCGGTGTGAGGGAAGGGGTCAGAGGAGTCGTTTGAAAACGCCTGTTTGGGATGAACGCCAGCGCGTGGAAAGGTGGAGGCATTAGACGGGAGGCCATGAAAACACCAAGTTGTTAATGACTGGTAAAGCAGGCCTATACATGGACCGCGTAGAAACAGCTGCTGTCGTACAATACTGAATAACCATCTCTCGCTCATGCAAACAGACTTATTGTCGCTGGCGGGCGGAAACCTTGTATATGTCCAAAACCGTTACTGTTCAGGAATTGGAAAAATAGCGTCCCTATTTTGGGCATGTTTGCACACGGTCTCACTTCTGTGCGACACTGTCATACGACAATGTATAAAAAGAAAGAATAACAAATTATTTATAACAAAGTTGAAATATAGGGTGATGTTTTCTCCCTAATGGCGACGATAGTATATTTTACAGTAAGGGATAGCAAATTATACACAATCCATACCGCATTGTTCTGCGATGTCACAAGTGCACTCTTTATCAAGCAAATAATGATCGGCATCGTTTTGCCGTAGCTCAGGATGGCACTAGTCACATAAATGATATCCCCCAAACCGCCTCCGTACTGAAAGAAGTGAGAGGCTACGGTCATTCCCTTGAAATATGACTGCTAATTGGCTTAACCTCTAACGAGGTGCCTCTACTCTTTGTTCAGTATATAGCAGCGCTTCAGGTGAGACAGATTAGAAAGAATAATTGAGTTGAATGACAATGCCAGCCATCATTATCTTCAGTGTTCTGTTCACATGTTACTCCCTCTTGTTTATTTACCATTAGCCCAGTGGGTCTCAAAGCGTAGCCTGGGGACCCCCTGGGGGTCCTTGAGAGGGTTCCAAGGAGTCCATGACATATAGCCTCAAAATCAGCTTACTCACTTTAGCCCTATACATTTGAAAAAGAAAAAGAAAAATCTGAATACTTATGAAACATTTTAATAATAAAACTGTTGTAGGCCTATCGTGGGTCCCTGGCACAACATATTTTCAGATGGGGGGGTATGTTGCCAAAAACCTTGGCATGAGAACAACTACTTCAGCCTTTCAGTCTCCTCTCCTCTCCTCTCCTCTCCTCTCAGAAGAAAAGTTTAATACAATGTGTAACGCTGCAGAGTGCATGTGCAGCTTATTTTCTCTGAAAACAAAAATATTAGAGCTGCAATCTAAGATTCATAACCTACCCTGGATTAAAATGCTGGCCTCCTGTATGAACACTGAAAGAGTAGGAAGACCAACTGCAAACAAGTTTATTCATTACAACAAGTTAAGTGTTGCAGCTTTATCTACAGTAGCCTATATAGTATACAGTATTTACATTTAGGATGCACACACTGACACACAGTCACACACGCACGCACACACGCACGCACGCACACACAGATTTTCCCCATTATCTGCTTTTCTGTGCTGAATAACTTTAATTATCCTTGGGCTTATAAAACCACAGACCACAGAGAGCATACTCCGCAAGATGGTTTTATATGGTTTTCCATAATAAAAATGTGTTTTTCTGATTTCCTGAAGAGGCCACAGGTTAGCCTGGTGGTTGGAGTGACCGTCACATACAATACTTGAGACAACTGGGCTTCAGTCTCTACACTAGAGACACACACAGTGATTACAGACCTGTCACTGTCACTCTGGTTGCGATTATAGGGTTAGGCGATTTTCTGGGGGTTCCCAGCTAAAATAGTTCACATCACAGTATTAACCACTTTATTCATTTATAATGTTGGCTGTAAAAAAAATAGCAGCTCACAGCGGCATCACTTCGCTTGCAAGCTTGGACACCTGCTATTTTAGAAAATATTTGAATAATAGCGAACATTTTTGAATAATTCGTTTTAACATAAATCTCCTCTTCTAGGGGATCTTGGCACAAAACATGTTCACAGCCAGCCAAATACATAACTACTTGGGGGTCCTTGACCTGAGACTGTTAAACTAAATATCCCGTTTGTTTCAAATTTTTTGCCTCAACACATATGATTAATGAAGAATTATAAAAATAAGTTGAAAATAGATTGTCTATTTGATAAATCAAATAATAAATATGTAAAAACCTTCTCATTTAACCTACATGAGCAAGATTCTAAATATCGGTTTCAAAATATGTACGGTTAACTGCCTGGCATGCACTGACTCTACCTAACACATTGACTACCTCCATGCATGACATGTCCTTGAGTATAATGCACAATAGCTACTGTAAAATACCCTTCAGCTGTACAGTTTGAAGCAAAAGCTTGTAAATAAGCTAAGAGACCTTTCTTGTTGTACTGGTTGTAGGAAGTAAACCCTTTACCTGTACCATTTGTTGTAAAACGCTCACACTTTCTTTCTTTTCCTGCCTTGATCTCCTTACCTCCAACCACCTCTCGTCTTTCCTTTCTTTGGGAACTATGCACAAAGACAAATTTCACCCACTTTTTTTTACCTGTAAAACTGTGATATGACGACAAAGCTGATTCTAATTCTGCCCAACCCTATTTGAGATGGTCAATTAGGGTACTTTCTAGACTGGGCATGCAGTATTCCATTTCGGGTTTCTGATCCGGTCGGGAGCGGATGGTAACTTTCGTCATATTGTAGTCAATGATTTGTAGTCATCAGGCAGGAAACCTCAAGCCGGAATCAGAAGTACCCAAAATAATTCCCGCAATTTTAGGGCCTACCCAATAAAATAATTGATGCAGTATAGTTATGCAGATTTCCAGAGACTATTTAGCGTTCAAATCATGAACGCAGCGTGCAGTTTACGTGAAATCTTTCACAGACTGTCCTACTAGGCTGAGGAATATTTTTTAGCAAAACACATATTTGGAACAAAATGCCTCAAATCATCAAATTGCCATCAAAGGCATAAGAACAAATGGCACCCTTTTCACATTGGCCTATTATAGCGCCACCAGGAGGCCACAACCTGACCTGCCCTGGTGGAGACCTGTGCCCCGGGGAGCACTTTTTCTAGTTAACTCTGCCGCCGGCTTTCTGACACCAAGATAAATGTGTCTAATTAAAACTCCTACCTGTCTCGTACTTTTACCCCCTAAACCTCGCTGTCTGGTGTATGTCTAAAACCATTACTTTTCATGAAATGAGAAATAAATGTTCCAATGGATCCAAGTTAGTTATTATTTAGTCACAAGCTCCTGTTAATACTTAAATTGGTTCAATACATATACTACCCGCATATAGACTTAACCAATTTCACTTCACTGTTATTTAAAAAATAGCCAATCTACAAGTTCACAGTGTGATGTGTTGTGATGCGCTGTGAGCTTGTAGATGTATTTTTGCTACTTTTGTGTAACACTGCAGTATGAAACAAAGGTTTCTGCCCAACAGCAGTGTTATCTAGAAAGCTATGTTGAGATCCAGACAGCATCACCACCCCTCCCAGCGCCACTGCAAACAGCCTGAGGTATATTTAGTAACAGGAAGTTGTTCTATCCTGCTCAGTATCAATAGCAAAGCAGTGGGAAGGACCAGGGGAGAAAGTGGGTTAACTTTTTATTATTATTATTATTTTTAACTTCCTCTAGGGACAGTGCTCTGACTCCCAGCCCGGCCCGGGGTATTTTAGGTTCACTTGCTTGTTTATTGATAGTTTTGGGAAATGACTGACACATTGTGAGCGGTAATGTTTGGCGAAGAGATTAGGTGTGTAATAGACATTAAAAAAAGCAGTCCAAGTACAGTTGGAACTCAAATCCGTTTCACTAGAGTAGTGGTTAACAAACCCAGGTTATCGGTGCAACACTGCAGTGTACAAATCCACAGTGAGTTCCAGCACAGTTACTGTGCAAAAACAACAACAGCTTTGACACCAAGTCTTAACTTTCACTATAGCTTCTACTTTTAGTTCAGCACATCATCGCATTCTTTCAGCCGTGGATGCTGGCTCTCTGGCAGGGCTGCAGTCGGCACATGGCCTGCTGCTGGAGCTGGACACTCTAAATGGAACTGCCAATGTGCTCGCAGAGATACGCCACCGACGCGGCTCTCTGTTTGTCCGATGGCTTTGGGATTGGCTCGGAGGCGAGTCCACCTATCCTGCTGATAAGTCTGTCAGGCTGTTTCTCACTATACTCGTACAGTAACAATCGTTGCTGAACTCCAGACTGGTATTGCTGGAGCTGAAGAAATGGCGTCTTACCGACGTACGGATTTAAACTTTGTCAGTTGTACTTTTTCTTTTCACTGGATAGCCATGGCGAAACTGCTGCCAGCCAGCATCGCCTTGGTCTTTCGTCCCAAGAGGGCTTGTTTAACACGGATTCAACAAAGTAAAGTTCAAGAAAGAATGTGCGGTAACAGTGATGCAGAGGAGGCTTGAGCTTTAGTTTTATCTTTTTTTTCTTTTCTTTTTTGCCTAAGCCTATGAAAGCATTTTAAAAGATGGATTGCACGTTTAAAAGATACAAGCAGTCTAAACAAATGCATTGGGACTTTTACAGTGGCTGCCACTGAACACAGTGCAGTAGCTGTATCCAAACAGCATCTACAAAATGACTTTCACAGCTTGAAGTAAAACACTTAAAGGTTGAACACATACTGTACAGCACGACTCTAAAGTCCTTCCATCTGCTCATCTGTTTGAGAACCTACGGAGGCACCGTCTGCTCCATCAGCAAATGTCTTCACTCTTCACGGAGTCTAGTGAACCTCAGCGGATCAAATTATAAAGTTTGATGTGTTTTGCTTACTTGCCTTTCCAGTCCACAGCGGCGCACACACACACACACACACACACACCACGCCACAGGGCCCCAGCAAGCGCTCTCCATGCAGCGCCCGCTCTGCTTATGAATAGAGATAGATTACAGGTCTGCAGGAAATGTATGGAAGTCTTATCCGCTCACTGCCCGCTACCAATGACAGGAGTGATAAACTTATAGGTCAGAACATACCCTGGTCGGTCACTCAGTCTACTAGTAGAGGCGGTGTGTGTGTGTGTGTGTGTGTGTGTGTGTGTGTGTGTGTGTGTGTGTGTGTGTGTGTGTGTGTGTGTGTGTGTGTGTGTGTGTGTGTGTGTGTGTGTGTGTGTGTGTGTGTGTGTGTGTGTGTGTGTGTGTGTGTGTGTGTGTGTGTGTGTGTGCGTGCGTGTGCTGGGGGGGGGGGGGTTCTCTAATGAGGATTTCTGCTCCTGTGTCCCGCCAGTCTTTCTGTGCACCACTGATCTGGGACCAGTGTGTCACTGTGTACTGGGGGTGAGGTGGGGTGTGTGTGTGTGTGTGTGTGGGGGGGGGGGGGGGGGGGGGGTGTAGAGGGATTGTTTGGGCGAAGGAAGGAACTGTCATGAATGGCAGGAAGGGCTCTGCACTGGAATAGAGACACTGGGCATGGGAACACTGTGCACGCGCACACACTCTCTGTCGCATGCACGCACGCGCTCACACACACACACACACACACACACACACACACACACACAGTCACAGTCACACACACACACACAAAATACAGCTGGTAGAGAGAGAAACAGAGAGAGGCACTAGCTAAGGGATATTGTGGTTGGTTTTGTTTTCCTGTGCCCTTATCTCTCCCTCTCTCCCTCCCCCCACCCCTCTCTTTCTCTCTCCCTCTCTACCTGTTTACCTCTAACTCTCCCTCCCGCTGCCCCCCTTCTCTCTCTCTCTCTCTCTCTCTCTCTCTCTCTCTCTCTCTCTCTCTCTGTGTTGCTCAGTGTGTTTCTCTCATCTCAGTTTCTCTTGCACTGAGAAACTCCTTTTTTCCTGATCATGACTCAAGAGCGCCCCCATGGGAGGAATATAATTTTCCTTGTGCACAAGCGTAAACAGAGATCCACTGCAGGCAGGCACACACACAGAATCAGCAGGTCGTAGAGAACACATACACACAATACACTACTGCTCATCTTAAACACACTAAGATGCACATATTACTGTTGCACTGTAGGCACGTGCACTACACACGCACACACAGATATTCTTTATCAGCCGCTAGTGTTTGTCTACCATTATGTCACACTCCAGAGATCAGAATACTAATACAAAATAATTATTATTTTGGTATTTCTCCTTTCATATCTCACTGCTGTTCAATATTCATGACCGTTAAGATAATGCTGTTTGTCACATAATGAAATTAAAACAGCTCACTGGGTCTTTATCTGGGCAGGCATGATACACACTACACTGGAGCAATTAGCCAATTATCAAATTAGCCCGTTTGAAACCAAATAATAAAAGGAATAATGTGGTTTAGTTTAGAAAAATATGACATAGGTCTATGCTATTTATTACAAAGTAAAACTGCAGCCTTTATAAACTCTGTGGTGGCACAAACTTAAAACAATTCATTGTAGGCCTACTTCAATTGATAAACAAGTAAGTGTTTATTATTCAGTTCTGCTGTGGTGTATAGGAGTTTATGCAAATATTTTCATAACTACTCGAGATATGCGGGAAAACAGTCACAACGTTAGACAGATGGACAGCTGGGAAAACAGACAGACGGACAGCTGGGACGACAGACAGGGGTGAAGAAATGACATCAATGGTAAAAAAAAGAAAGAAATACATACATACAAATGCATAGCCAAATACAATATTTTTGGATAAAATATTTGTGGGAAAAACCAGTTTCTTTAGTGGGTTGAGATAAAATAACAGACTTCCTGAGGCCTGAGTTCCACTCCTCCATCTGTTGAGAACGACTGAGGAGGGAGATGAAGTGTTCTGCTCTGATGCTAATGCTAACAACAATGGCTTATGCTGGTCTGTTCCCCATGTGCATTTCTGTGGAGTGTGTGTGCGTGTGGGTGTGGGTGTGGGTGTGCGTGTGCGCACGCACGCACATGTGTGCATGCTTGCCTGTGGGCGTGCGTGCACGTATGTGTCTGTGATTTATGTGTGAAAATGTGCACATGTGCGTACACATATCATATCATAACGCATATCTGTTTGTGCGGCGTGTGCGTGTATTGTACAGTTAGGTTTGCGCGTGCATGCTTGTAGCCTATAGGCAGCTGTTTAATTTGCATGCGTATGGGAGAACAGGCCCATATTGTGGCGATACTGAACAATTCCCAGAACAAATTATATTCACTTGTGATCTCAATAAATTGGTGTCAAAGTGCAGGCATAAAAAGGTGTGTTGTGTGAATATAAAATAATGTGCTAATGTGCTCCCCTGGTGGAGTGCCAGAGACTGCTATACGTATATGTATACAGTATAGTATTAGTGCCTGCATGCTTTAATGTGCAAGCAGTCACAACCGCTATACATTTATTTATTCTAATGTGATATAAGAAATGAAAGGTGCTTGGTACCTACAGTAGCACTGTATGTTGCTCAATTATTCTCCTATCATAAGCTGAACATTCTTCAACCTGTAAATAACAGTGGTGGAGGAAGTAGTCAGTATTTGTATAACACATTACATGCAACTCACCAGAGCTATGTTTTTTTTAAAGACTGTCGGCTGTGTTTTTATTAAAAGAAAATGCTTTTGGCTGTTTGCTTTAGTTTTGACATGTTCATATTTGACATGTTTAGGTAATTTGACCATGGATGTGCCCTGTCTGTTCTTCCATCCGTCTGCCTGTTAGGACAGGATACCTCAAGTAGTTTTGTTTTTTATTAAATGATTTGCATAAACCTCTGTGTAAAAAGGCTGTTATTTGTTGTTGTTACAGTTATTTACTACTTTTGTACTTCCACTCAAGTAAAAATATGAGTAGGCCTATTTATAAATTGTATCACTACTTAGGCCTTAAGGGATATTACACTTTACATTTTCGGAGTCATTTTAACATTTTTTGTGCACCCAGATAGTTTTTTAAGTTGCTTGATTCAGTATTTACTGTACTTATATTTGTTTTTCATTTTATCAGACACGCCCGCTTCCTAAAGAAACCAATAGTAATTTCCAACTCTGTTTTAACCCTGTTGGACTCAATGAAAACACCCATCCTTTTTCCTTTTTTCACCAATTACTTTTTTCAATTTCTGGAAAAAACACAAACCTCTCACGCATTAGAAGGCCAATATCAATCACCAGAACCAAGGGAGGGAAAAAAAGCACAGAACCTATACATATAATTATACCCACTGCCTCTATAAGTAATAAAAACATAATCTACGTACTTCTTCCACCACTGAGGACAATACATCATGAAGCAACTGTCACGCTCTAGACATGCTGGCACTTAGCTGTGTAGATCACAGGTGTGTGATCTACTGAACACATGTTGTAGTTTTACTGTGGAATGAAGTTGTCTGCTTGTATCCCTCTGACACCACCAACACAAGGACAGAGTCACACACATGCTTTGGCGTCTCATTCACTGCTATATTACGTGAGCAAGGGAGCGGTTTGTAAGCAGCTATAGTTCAGCGAAAAATATCCATGAGCGCAAAGGCAACCAGCTATTGGTGTGAAGTGGAGCGAGGGGTGTCAAGCCCCCATAAAGTAAAGCAGGCATGACAAAAACCATAAATCAGGCAGGTCAAAAGGTAAACAAAGGAGTAAAATGTATCAAAGTCCAAAAATCAAGCAGAGGATCAAACCTGAGGGACACTGGGGAAAGATCTACTGAAAAGCAGGAGTCCGGAAAACACACTAACAATAGGTTATACTCTAGCAAAGAATGAGCAGAATGAGTCCAGTCTTATAGGTGGAGGCTGATAGGGGAAGTTGGCACAGGTGAGTAGTGAGAACGGAACAATTGGGCTGATGAGAACGTTGGAGACAGGTGTGTGTAGAAGCAAAGGGAGGGGGGAGTGGCCAAAGTGGAAAGATGGACAGGCAGGGAGCCAGACCATAACAAGTGGAATTTAATGTGCCAGTTTTCATTACCTCCGCATTGGCTTTATTTCCAAGACCAAACCCATGCTGCCTGGCATTAACCAATAGGAAAGAAGCGCTTGGTTGACCCCCTTATAGCAGACATTTGGCTCGTATAGTTTTTGCCAACCACTCCAACGTATGTCAAATGAACTACACGCCAGGAAACTGTCCACAACCTCCAAGGCAACATGGGACATTTACGTGTCCGACACCTCGCAGCATGCGTTGACTACAACCCTTCTGATGCACATGTGTGACCGTATCCTAATAATGCATGTGTGTCACAACCAGACACACACACACGTGCAATCGTGTGCGAATACACACACACACACACACACACACCAGAAGCTGTCTGTCTATCATTGCAGGCAGGGCGTAAATCAGACGAGGCCGGCTCTACTGTGCGTTGCCGTGGTGACAGATTTACGAGAGGGCAACCTCCCTGTGAACCTGAGTTCTGCTTCACGTCTAACAACCCTCCCAAAAAAAAAACGACAAAAAAACTCCTATTTTTGTCGAGATTTGCAAGAGGGAAAAAAGTGAGAAAAGTTATAGGTTCCCCCTGTGCTTGGAAATTTCATGCAACTATGAAATCAGAGGAAATAGATAAACTAGCCCTGATGGAGTAATATACTATAACACTGCAGAATTTAATACATGCTGCCAAACATGATGTTGACATTGCTCGTCATCTTCTAATGTATACTTTTACATTCTTCATTGTTTTTCTAAATTTGCTTTCCACTTGATGGTATGTCTGCAGTATCTTACTCTCAGTCTTCCTACTGTCTGTCTCTCCTACACGGTTTCCTTCACAGCTTTCCTACTCGTCTTATATAGCTACGTTGTCTCCTTTGGTGTCTTTCCTTCATTAAAGGAGACAACGCTGATGAAGGCTTGAACTCCGAAACACGTTCGCTGCTGCTGCTCTGCAGAATACCATGTCAACAATTAAATAAATTAGAGTGCCTTAAAACATCAGTTCCGTGAGTGCTGGTTTTCTCTTTTAGAGACATTTCTGTTTCCTTCATTAAAGGAAACAATACCTTCAGACTGTCTAATCTCCTCTGTGTTACAAAATAAACTGCATTCCTCACAGGGCTTTGAAACAAACATCACAGAGTTTGAACAATCCGATATTCACGCAGACGAACGTTTGATACTCGCAACAGATGGTGCTGAGAATTGTGGGAAATTTGTGCTGTGATACCCATGCGTGTTCACAGAGAATCGCCGTCCATAAGTCACCAGTTGTTTTGACTAATGGGCTCCACTTGCGCCTCCATTTTCTTATCCAAACACAAGGTGTGTCCCCTAACGCGCCCTTACTCTTCCAATCCATTCTTGTTCCTAATTGGAACCACGGATAAAACGATTCACCCGTTCAGTTTTCTTTTTTCATTTGCCTCTTGGAGGTGTGTGGAGTGCAGGCAGGTAGGGGAAGGCAGGGGAATACTTAGCAAATTCCTTTTTATACGAGGTAATCTGAACATAATGGGGATTACAGGCACCGTTTAAAACAGCATAATAAAACAATAACACAGTTCTGAGAGAGAGGGAGTTTAATAATTCTTCTAATCCTCTCCACTCAGTTGTTTTGACAGCGTCTCACTCGAGGGCTGCAAAACACGCACAACATGCGCACGCATGCACGCACGCATGCACGCACGCACACCAATGCCCAAGTATTCCCAGCTTTGCAGTCCTTAAACGTGATTTAGTATTTAAATGGGGTAAAATGTTTTTGGCAATATATTTCCAGATATATATATATAATCCTCTCCACTCAGTTGTTTTGACAGCGTCTCACTCGAGGTCTGCAAAACACGCACAACATGCGCACACACACACACACGAGTGCACACACACGAGCGCGCACACACACACACACACACACACCAGCAGTAGCTGGGTCATAAACCACATTATAAACCACATAGTGTTTTAACAGAGCACTAGAAAGAGCCAATACAGGTCGCAGATGCAACGTGTTTTGACCTTGTAGATCTGCTATTTTCTCTGCACGACGACATCGTACGATGACTTATACATTGGGCTTAAGACTGTGTCTGTGTTTACAACCTGAACAAAAGCACAAGAAATATGTATGATTAAATATAATATTTGTGGCCACTGGCCAGCCTACACTTTTTGGCCAGCATTCTGTTATTTTTAAATGGTATTATTCTTTTTAATTCCAAGGTTTATTGACATCCTAGTCAGTGAGAGAGATGATCCCTGCTGCTGGTATGTAGTGCTGATCACATGACCTGACCCTGGATGCAGGCATGGCTTAGTCATTAGATAAGATAACATTCCTCCATCTTCCATCATCTATGATCTTGTGCGTGCGTGCAACTGATTGCGTGCACACGCACGTACTCGTCTAGGTGTGTACGCGTGCATGCGTGTGTGCGTGCATGCATTTGCATTCGTGCGAGCATGGTACGGAGAGTGAGCTATTGGTTGGGAATGTGCTCCACCAGGGGAAACGAAACGGCGTCACGTCACAATTTAAACACTAGGCTGTGAAAACAACTGATCCACATGCAGGACAGAACAGTGACCCGGCAGCGCTCTGATCGTCTGGCTGTCTCTTCTGCTTTGTTCAGACTGCATGGCGGCCCATATCTGATTTGTGGCCTAACCAGATTGGAATGAGATTGTTTGTATCAAGTCTTAAAAGAAAGAAAGATAGATAGATAGATAGATAGATGTGAAGCAGATATAATTATCTTTACCTGTCTGACAAAATATTGGACTCAATTGCATTTCTTTTTTATCCTGAAGATTGTAGCTATTATTTGGCCGTTCAAGTTCCATGCGTATGTTTTGCCAATGTTATTGTGAAAATATGATATATCATCATTATCATTAGTCATTAGACACCCTGCGGTGTTCTGACACAGGGTGATTCTAACATGTCCGCAGGTGAAAGGTCACCAGCTCCCTGTTGACCAATTACAGTGAATTCATGCTGAGGCAGGCTGACCAATGGCGTGCGGCTCATGCTGGTAGTTCCTGCTGTACTCACCAGGCAACAAACAACATTCACATTATAATGACATTATAATGACAATACAATAAGATGAATGAATGAATAGTTTATTTCGATACTCTTTGAACAATGAACAGTGTGACATTACACAAAGCATTTTTCAGTCTGTTTGAAAAGGTATAGGCAGAAGCTTTTATAGCTTATTAGTGCCTACTGCCTAATACATCTTTTTACATTGTTACTTTTTAGCAAGAATAATAATAATAATTGAAGAACATAAAGTAAAAACCTAAATACATATTGTACATAATTTAGAACCCTAATCTGCCATTTGAATATTTGATCAATTTATACACGTTCGGTCAATAAATCCATCAATCACTCTGTAACCCCGCTATCATGATTAACAGGCAGAATAGAAAAATATGAATCTTTATTTGGTACAAATAAGACTCATAATAATTCATTTAAATACTTGTAATAATAATAATAGTAATAAAATGAATAGCAAAAAAAGAAAAAGTCTGTTTCACAATCACAAGTGAACCATTCCACAGCTTCAAACAGAAATACACCTACTTTTCAAAGTAGTAACCTAAACCTACCCTAACTATTTTTTGTTTTAAATAGACCACTAACACACCCTCCCTGCATGGTGATGATATTATTGGTAAAATCGATTTACAGTATGTAAAGAATAAATGCATGTTTTTAATTTAGTCTGACTTAAAGCATGCAGGGATCAAACATATTCCCACCCGCCATAAGAGGATATCAAAAGCAGTGTACTTTCTCAGTGGACCCAGAGTGTACTCACGTATAACTGACAAAATGTCAACATTCAATTCATTTATTATGAGTTCATAATAATATGATTAATGGCTGTTTCCGATTTACTGACAAACTGCTCAAACCCAAGGCATGATCTAAAAGTTACACATGACCTGAGAGTCTCAAAACAGTGTAGATAATGACATTAAGAACAGATGGTGGAAGTTTTGCGGCAGCATATGACAGGTTCCATGTAAAACAGCTGTTTTCATTATTTTTGACACTATTATGTACAGTACAGAAACTATATCCTGAGCTCATCTCACAGACCAATCAAGGACATGAGTTTGACAGGGTATTTTCAGTATAATCCCTGCAGAATAAAGACACAGTTCGGCCAGATGCTAAAGTAATTCCAAACACGACTCTGAGCCTCTCTGAATCACATTGTGTTTCTATTTACACATCAATGATCCCTGGATCCCTGGAGCTCTCATCGGGGAAGTATATGGCTGTTTACTTTAAAATGCACTGTCAACAGGCAGGCTGGCGGGCAGGCTGGCGGAATGGCTGACAGGATGGCTGACTGACAGAGACAGACAGACATGCAGGCAGACAGACAGACAGACAGACAGACAGACACACACACACACACACACACACACACACACAGGTTTTTGACCAAAACCCAGATGTTCTGCACTGATTTCTGACTTAACCTAGCATCTCATTTGGAATATAAACACTTCTAGAGAGACTTTAGACATGTGACAGTGCGAGGTAGTAACGGTTTTGGGGGTAATGGAAGGTGGGGCTTTTCAGAGTAAAATCTGCCTCATCTGCTTGGCACTCTAGCGCCTTTATTATGAACAATTCCCCGGCAAAAGAAGAGTTTTGAAAAAACTAAAATCTAAAATGACAGATGCTTTCCCAGTTTTCATGGGTTATGGACAGTCAATAGGTTTGGAGTCCGTGACCGGCCGACGCACCTACGGACCGGCCGACCCATCGCACCGGCCGGCCGACGTATTTCACGTCGGCCGCTAAAAATGCATTCGGACCGACCGGCCGACCTATAAAAAGACCGGCCGACGGTGCTTACCGGCCGGCATGTCGGCCGGAAGAAATGGATTCTGCCCTCCCTCAGACTTGGATTAGCAGAAGAGTGTTCTTAGTTTTTAATACGTATTATACTGACATAATAGCATCATTTGATTCATGAATTATTATGAATTGATAATTGACTCATAAAAAACAAGCAATAATCTATAAGAAAACCGAGTAGCAACAATAACTCAACAATGCATGTCGTGACGTGTTGTTGGCTTGTACTGTAGATCGGTTATTTTTGTAAGGCTGAAGTATAAAATAGGTAATTAAATAAGTGGTTAATTTATGCTTTGTAATAATAAACTAACTCTGTAAACTACATGTAACAAAAGTTTTTAAAAACTGCAGATTCAATTCCAGACTCACCGCTTAACTCACGCCGCATCACCTGGTCATTTGTTCTCATGTTTTATTGTTACTTAGGCCTGTTTTTTTACCATAAGGTTTTTTTAATTATTATTTGTATTATTATAATCGCGCTCAAACTTCCTTTTCCCCCCCTGCCTTGATCTCCTTAATTATCTTCTTCCCTTTCTGTTTTTCCTGGAAAAAATGACACAATGGGAGCTACAGTATGCACAAAAAACAATTTCACCCCTGTTTATTTTTTACCTTGTCGCTCTATATAAGAGCTTCTGCTGGTAAAAAAGCAACTATTCCTCCCCAGTATGTGTGATCACACTCCTCCCAGTCAGTCAGACCAGCACATGGGGCTGGTATCATACTGTGATCTGTGCCACTTCATCACCTCCCCCATGCTGTGTTTGTGGAATATGGAGACAGGCACCAGGTGGAAAGATGAACAATAAGTGTTTTCCATGATGGCCTTCCTCTCCGGCTTTGAGCGAGGACACCTGTTCAGCGGGGTTTTTTTTAACTTAAAGGGATATTTTATACTTTCAAATCTTTTTGGGATCATTTTATCGTCCACTCAGGCACATTTGATATTTATTTTAGCTATACAAATGCAAACCTATTGGTCGCAGTTTACTACAGTATGAAAACCGGCAAAATAGTCAGTCTGTCAGTTTGACTCTCAATACTTATTTTTTGTAAATATCTCACCGGAATTCTGTGAGACGGAAGCCTGAGAAGAATGAGGGCTGCATGGATAACTGCTGCTGTCTAGGTCGATTTTCATTTGAGTGTTCTGGGCATCGTTGAGTGTTCTTCTCGCATGAAATATGTTCCGAGAAGGAGCGAGGGGTAAAGGCGGGTGGGGGAGGGGACGGGAATGGAGATGAGGGGTGTTGAGGATGTCACGATCCTGTTTGAACCTCCAAGTGCCAGCGGTGTTTGCTTTGACTAGGAGGTCCCATAGTCTGGCATGATGATAGGACACTGGACAGAACGGGTCACCGTGTGGCCTGAAACAACACAGGGAGCCAGAGACGTGACCCCGGGAATGTTCTAGAACAGTGTTACATACGGTGCACTGTTCAGAGAGAACGCCTCCGGCAAAGAAAACAGCCACCGCGCGCGAGGCAAAGAGGAGTGATGTTTCCTTGACAAGTGTATGTTATAAAAGGAAGGATAACATTTTTATAGAGACAGAGTTGTTCCATCAATCTACATCTGTCAAGTCTTGAAATACGTCTTCCATTCGACTGTGTTTTTTTTACTTGCTTTTGGTAGCTCGTTGTAAATCACTTTGGGTTTGGAATCCAGAGATGATGTAGCGGTTAAGTACACTTCCACCTACATGCAGCCACTTCCTGTTCTGGACCATAATCCCACCCAGAACCACCTCTCCTACACTGTCTCCATCTCAGCTTTCCTACTGTCTGTCTCTCCTACACTGTCTCCATCTCAGCTTTCCTACTGTCTGTCTCTCCTACACTGTCTCCATCTCAGCTTTCCTACTGTCTGTCTCTCCTACACTGTCTCCATCTCAGCTTTCCTACTGTCTGTCTCTCCTACACTGTCTCCATCTCAGCTTTCCTACTGTCTGTCTCTCCTACACTGTCTCCATCTCAGCTTTCCTACTGTCTGTCTCTCCTACACTGTCTCCATCTCAGCTTTCCTACTGTCTGTCTCTCCTACACTGTCTGTCTCTCAGCTTTCCTACTGTCTGTCTCTCCTACACTGTCTCCATCTCAGCTTTCCTATAATGTCTGTCTCTCCTACACTATCACCATATCAGCTTCCCTACCATCTATCTCTCCTGCATCTCAACTGTCCTACCGTCTGTCTCTCCTGCACTGTCTCCATCTCAGCTTTCCTACTGTCTGTCCTACTATGTATCCATCACTTATTTCATGTCAAATTAATTATGTATTTCACTGTGGAAAATGTTATGTGCCAGGGACCCTTTAGTA
This sequence comes from Protomyctophum parallelum, assembly GCF_964188405.1. Classification (NCBI taxonomy): domain Eukaryota; kingdom Metazoa; phylum Chordata; class Actinopteri; order Myctophiformes; family Myctophidae; genus Protomyctophum; species Protomyctophum parallelum. The sequence goes on from NC_139707.1 coordinate 15,310,202, forward strand.
AAAATAGCTAGCCGTTTCGGATGTTATCAGATGATTTCATAGCCGTCATCAGCCCTTATCAAGACCATGCAATTGAGCCACTATGGACATTTCCTACATATTGACGTTGGTTTCAGCCATTGTCCGGCTTTGCGTTGTTCGCGTTGTCTGACTATACTAACCCAAAATCTAACCCTATAAATCTAGCCCTAACCCCGACCTCAGTCTTAACCGGCCATGTAAGTAAACATAAAGAGAAGTTGTTGTATATAGGCAGCACAGTTTCACGTTGTATTCGCTTCGGCGGCAGTAATTCCACCTCCGCGTTTTAGTTAGCGGTAGGCAGTACAGTATGTAGGAAATGTCCATTGTCTGAAAAGCAACATTTTGGTGATTTTCGGTTGATAACATTTGAAGCTGGGTAGCGGATCTATGACCTTGTTAGATTGGCTATTTTCAAGTATCTGATATATAGGGTTATGATTTGGATGCTACAGTATATGCTATACCTAATTTTTCTGGGGACCCCCAGCAACCTCCTCAAGGACCCCTGGGAGTCCCCGGACCCCACTTTGAGAACCACTGGTCTAAATAAATAGTGCCCACAGAGGCGTCCTCACCTTGACTGAACCTCTGTGACAGCCATGGAGCCGCTTTCTCTTATCGGCTGTTTTTTGGGCCTGGAGACAAACTCATGAATGAGACATTATTAGATATAATAAGTTAGTTTCAAAGGTTCAGCTATATCCTAATGTCCTCATTTAACACCACTGATTAGCTCTCTCTCTCTCTCTCTCTCTCTCTCTCTCTTTCTCTCTCTCATCCTGTTTCATTCAGTAGCAGGTATGTAATGATATCCTGGTGTATATGCTAATAATACCGGTGTGCTCAAACATATGTTCGCCGGAGCGTGTGAGCTTGTCAGCTGACTCTAAATGGCATTAAAACAACGTTACATAACAGGTGGTATATGGCATGTACTGTAAGAAGTTGTGAATATGCTAGATTTCTCTTGAATGATGTCAACACTACATCAAGGTATAAGCCCTGTTTACGAGTGGTGATGTCTGCACATACTGATACTGCTATCGTGATGTCATAATGTTTGTTAGGTTTTAGGTTAGGTTTCTGGTCTAGAGGGGCGGGTCGCGGCTCAGATTTGCGCACGCCCTGATTGGATCTCATCGATCTGTCCGTCACCCCCGGCCCCTCCTCTCCCCCTAGTGCAGCGCTACGTCACATCATTTGGAGCGACGCCCACCCGGAAGGGTTGACTCCCACTTTTAGACCAGAGCGGCCAATGCGTTCCTCCAGGCTTTCAATTTTTGCACCAACAAAAATGAAAGCCTGGTACCGAGGCTACACAGGACCTGATGATGGACACTTCACTTCACTAGTGCTTATTTAAGTGCACTTAGTGCAGTATATTTTCTCTTAGCCTGGTTTGAATATGGGAATGCCTGGTTATACATGGCCTCGGTCCCAGCCATACTCCTCTGCGAAGAGAAATTTCCTCCAGCGGCCAAAATCCCACAACTTCCGCCCCAAAACAAATGACAGCATCTATAGCATAGGTCTTGCCCAGCTTGGGTTATACATCACTGAGGTTATGAAGCACCTGCATCTACCTTGCAATCAGCACAGAACACTTTAGAGTTTGTGAAGCCTAGTTTTCTGTTCATTCTGTACAGACCACAGCAGCGTGTGTGTCTCTAGAGTCGTTGTGAGTATTGATTTATTTATGTGCTGTAGTGTTTGGACATGTGTGCATGTTTTAGGCAGGTGATCTTTGTATGTTTAGCCAGTTGTATTTTGTTGATAGAAGTGATTGTAATTTTATGTTTTTTGTGTGTTTTCAGAACCACACACACATGCTTTCTGTACAACTCAACGTTCTTCAGTAAAACCCTTAACCTAAGTGCTTTGTTGTTCTTGACCGAACCACCTGGAGCCGTGTAAAGCTTCCAAGCCACACTACAACTACTATAACTATTTTTAATTGACATTAGTAAATAAAATAACTATTTACAGATATAATGATTTTAAGATAATCTGTAAATTCCTATTTAGCAGAGAGTACATGTACAGGTGAGAATTTAGATTTGCCCTTTGGTGGTTGAACTTGGTTGAAATTAACTATTTCAGATTATAGAATTTTCCTCTGAATTGGGACATGAGAGTGAACAAAGTGGTGATAATCCATACTGTAGCATTTTGCATAGTCTTCTATGATATTATTTATTGTATACATTATATTGCAATAACAATGTGTGGGTGTCACAGAATGCAGAGGCACACCTGGACTTGCAGCACACTGTTTGGGAAGCACTGCCCCAGACTGTCCTTTAAGGGAAACAGCAGGAAACTGCATACAGAAATAATGAAAACAAGACTTCAGCCTGGCCTCGTAGACAGCCTGGCCCACTGTGTCATCTAATCTCTGTTTTGGCTGAGTCATTATTTCAAAAAATGACATTTTGATGGGAATGCGTTTATCTTGCCAATGCCAACTATGAAGTAATGAGATCTGAATCCGGCATTACTTACATATAGATATATAATTGTATAGGGTAGGAAAAATGAACTGGGCTAATTAAACATTTTATTGACACCAGTGGGGAAAACTCAGACCAAATGAGTGCATTCCAGAACCTCTGTGTTCTGTTTGTTATATAAGCTTGGCGGCTTTCTGTACAATTACTTGATGGACCGTTTGATTTGAACAAACTTGTGCAGTAATACTGTACATGACATGAGTTCACATTGTATTGAAATTACTCTGGGGCAAGGAATGTGCATGCGAGTGACATTGACACACACAAACAAACACACACACACACACACACACACACACACACGTGTGTTTCACTGTAGCTGTGTATTCCACTTTTGCAAATTGCTATGTGTACGTGCCTGCGAGTGTGCGGGCGAGCATACAGTATTCTACAGTCATTTTTTTATTTACCTTTATTTAATCAGGGAAGACCATTGAGAGAATGCTCTCCCAATGTTTCATATAAAACACAGTGAGTATAAAAGCTATCACCGGTATTGAAGCATAAAGCACTGAGGTAGACTGTATCGAGAGGCTTCAGTATAGTTAATGATTGAATGAATGAATGAACGAACATCTCTATAATGAAAGACAGACATAACTATTGCTTGAGCAATGCATTTTCAATTAGAGAGAGAGAAACATACCTTGTTTCTATAAAGGAAACCAATTTTTCACTTTAGTTTGTTTTGTTAGATGTTCCACATGCATTTTCAAAGAAAGCTTTACATCTAACCAGATACCTAGATATGTATAGGAGGTGACACTCGATTTGTTCACCTTTAGAGGTCTCAATTCAGTCATGGCTGTACAGTAAAGAAGAAGCATGTTTGCTATTTAGCATTTGACAGACTCTTATCATATGCCTGACAACTACCGGTAATCACACACATTGTACCTGCACCTATAATCTCAGCTGGAACAGTCGTCCAATTATTCCCTGTAGGCAATCATATTCCTTTCAATCTTCATCTATGACACGAACAGGATCATGTGCTTTATTACCTAACCATCTTTTGTGGAAAGTAACTATATTTACTGAAGTACTGTAACCAATTAAACCCTATAAGCGTTATGGACTTTTTTACTCCACTACAATTATTAGCAGCTTTAGTTACTCTGGTAGTTACCTTGCAGATTTAGAATATGAATACAAAACATACATTTATTTATAAATTATCACAAGTATTATAGGTTAAGCTACCGAGCCACATCATACCGTGCAACTGCAACATTAACATGCATTTATATGCATAATGACTGTTGAACAAGTACTTTTAGTATATTATGATGCCAATACGTTTGTACTTTTTTACAGTTACATTTTTAATACAGAACCTTTACTTCTAGTATTTCTACTTTTACTTACTAAAAAGTATTTCTTTCACCATGGTACGTATAACCATGGAATATTAAATATTTATTTGATGTAGATGAAAATGCTTTCTCCATCTGCATCTCTCCAGCACTCCATACGTGTTCCATGGATTAGTGTGATATAGTAATGACCGGCTGTGACGAAAACATGCTGGCATTCTATACCCATAATGCATTTCACTGGGTGCTGGAACAGAAACAGCTCCAGGTGATGTGCTGTAGCTGTTGAATATGCATGTTTTCATTATCTGCCTTCAAAACTACTGTATTCTGCATGTGGAAGAACAGCTCCAAAGACCTTTTTACATAGTTAGAGAAGTTATTTATCTCTATTGCGTTATCATCCTGTCATCCGTTTGGCGGCTTGAGAGTGAGAATTATGTATAAGCCTAAGAGCAGCTACTGTAATTCTGTTGCTGCTTCATATTTTAGTTTCCAACATCGGCGTAAAAAAAGACTTCAGGCATCAGGCTTGTGACTATAGAAACATGACAGACTCCAGGTGGTGCAAATACAACATGCTGCTCCTCCCACAACAGTATACATCTGTTGTGGGAGTACAGAGGGCTTCAGTGAAGTGTGATATCTAACACACTCACTCCTTCCATGACAGGATCAATATGTGTTGAGACCGCACTGTAAAATCCTCAGTGTTCATTTAACTCTGAGGGGTAACGCATGAAACCAAATGGACTGAGGATTTGACTATGCGGTTCACTTCTGGCTCATGAAAAAATAAGATATTATGTCTTCACCTGAATCATCTTTACAGTTTAACTGCTGCATGGTCAGTGCACTGAAGAAACCACATCCAATAAATAACAACATTCTCCATCCATCTTGAACAGCTTATCTACACTGGTGGTAGTATAATAAGTATGAATGTATTAGTACAGTATGTAGTATGAATTAACCTTCTGTATACTTTCAAATATAGTTAAACATTGTGACGTGACTTTATTGTTGCATTATATGGCTGAATGGTGTCTATTTCACATTAAAGAATTCACAGTTCCTTGCATAATTAGTTATGTTTACAGCACAGATCTTAGTTCCTAATATCACATGTGATAAGTGGAGGCGTTTGTGTACGGTTTACCATTGGACCGGATTGGCACCTTGCTGATTTTTTCCATACATCCAACAGACTGGAGGATGACAGGGAACTAAGTGGCATCAGAGACAGTAATTATCTCACTAGCAGGGTGCATGTGCGAGCGCACATGCACGCACTATACGGTGTATACTTTTTCACCGAAGACTCCCAGCCGTCACTCCCAGCACGGCAAAGCATGATTTCAGTCGCTCACCTCTCTGTCCTGTCTGTCACCCAGTGGATTTTACGTGTACCATTTTTACACATACACATGCACCAGCTGGGCAGCCATTACAGTCGTATAGTATAGGAAATGCGTCTGTGTGGTCTCTGTTGACCTTCATTTTGCACATTAAATATCATTACAAAGATGGCAATTATGTTAATGAATCCAGTTCCATTACACATTATGTTACATAATATGCGACTGTGGCTCAGGAGGTAGTGCAGGTCGTCCAATGATCCATGGGTTGGCGGTTCGAATCCCGGCTCCTCCTGTCTACATGTCGAAGTGTCCTTGGGCAAGACACTGAACCCCAAATTGCTCCCGGTGTGCTAGTTGGTGCCTTGCATGGCTTCTGCCGCAATCGGTGTGTGAATGTGTGTGTGAATGGGTGAATGTAATGCACAATCTCTGTAAAGCGCTTTGGATAAAGGCGCTATATAAATGCACCATTTACCATTTATGTTTTAACCGTTTCCGTCGTGTCCACACATCCTAGGGCAGCTGTTCCCAAAGTGGGGTCCGCGACGCATAGCCAGGGGGTACCCAAGCCCCCCCCCTTTTTTTTTGAGGGGGCTAGTGAATCATGGTGTGTGTGTAATATGAAATGTCCAGTACCTCCCCAGTGCCTCCCCAAGTGCCACCCCAGTGTCTGCCCTGCAGTGTCTGCCCAGTGTCTGCCCAGTGCCTCCCATGGTGCCTCCCCAGTGTCTGCCCAGTGCCTCCCCAGTGTCCGCCATGGTGCCTCCCCAGTGTCTGCCCAGTGGCTCCCCAGTACCTCCCCAGTGTCCCCTGAGTGCCTCCCCAGTGTCCCCCTGAGTGCCTCCCCAGTGCCTCCCCAGTGCCCAGCCGAGTGCCTCCCCAGTGTCCCCCTGAGTGCCTCCCCAGTGCCTCCCCAGTGTTCCCCTGAGTGCCTCCCCATGCTCCCCAGTGTCTCCCCAGTGTCCCCTCAGTGCCTTCCCAGTGCCTCCCCAGTGTCCCCTCAGTGCCTTCCCAGTGCCTCCCCAGTGTCCCCTCAGTGCCTCCCCAGTGCCTCACCAGTGTCCCCTCAGTGCCTTCCCAGTGCCTCCCCAGTGTCCCCTCAGTGCCTTCCCAGTGCCTCCCCAGTGTCCCCTCAGTGCCTCCCCAGTGCCTCCCCAGTGCCTGCCCAGTGTCCCCCCAGTGTCTCCAATAGCAATACAAGGGCAATAATACAAATTCATCTTAATTTATTAATCTTATTAATTAATTATTGAATCAAATTAATTAATTAATCAAAATGTTCGACGCAAGAAGGCCCCCCTGCGCCCAGCACCATGCCAAAGCTTTTTCCTGCAGGAAACACTGCTTGTGGTTGTAAATATATTGTTATCTGTGTTGCGAGGATGAGGGGGTACCTGGAAACATATCTACCCCAAAAGGGGTACCTGGTCCAAAAAAGTTTGGGAACCCCTGTCCTAGGGAACTTAATCGAGCGATGCATTGGACGTGTGTACACGTCCTAGCGCATCCTCAATGATATCATGCGAGGGGAGAATATTCTGAATTGGGGGGTTCAGAGTAAAAGCGGACATGTCTTTCTGGCACCCCAGAGCTTCTATTTTGAAGGAATCCCAGCACTGATTGTGTTAATAGGGGTCGGATGTGCATGCAGAAGCCATTGTTAGGTCCGTGATTAGCATACCGTTCTGTCTGTCTGTTTATTTATTAAATGTGTTGCTTTCTAGGGAGAGCAGGCATGGTTGAAGGCAGGTTGATATATTATAAAGTGTAATTAGTTAATAATTACAGTGTGGTAATTACATTGGAGAGGAAACCCAGAGGTGAGTCACAGCGGGAAGCCTTCTGAGGCGACTGGCTACTGACGGAACCCTGAGAGCGTATGTGCACGCATGCATGGACACACACACACACACACACACACACACACACAGACGCACACACGCTCGCTCGCACGTACACATACACACTCACACTCTCACACACACACACACACACACACACACACACACACACACACACACACACACAGGAACTCATGCAGACAACAGGCAGCGACCTACACAGTGTAACGCATTATGCATTCACCTCTGCAGACGGTGCTGCTATTACAAACATAATGATGAACACAAACATATCATCTGCGTACATGTGTTCTCTCTGGGGCGCGTATTAATTTACTTTCTATTTGCTGCAGCCCCCGCTCTGCGTGTCCCTGTAGGAACAAGTCATCACATTTTAGTTTGCTGCACAACACAGTCACTACCCGAGGGGGAGACACTTTAAAGCCTGATTTATACTTAGTCGGTATTACGGCCGTAAATAACCGATCTACAAGCTCACAACTCGCCACACTGTGGGGAGTTGTGAGCTTGCTGATCGGCTGTTTTTGGTGTGCGACACCACACCTTTAACAGTCATGAATATTGGATTAAGATCCTCCGGGCTGCCTGAGTGTTGCAACAACTCTTAAGCAGTGCACAAGCATGCACACACACATTTTAGACATTCAAACATACCGCATTCATGCATGCACACACATGACTGCAGTGCAAACGTAAACTATACACACTTAAACATATTGTGCTTGTACACTCAGGCGCACACCTCATGCATACAAGCACGCACACAACTACTGTCACATTTATAGATGTGCCGGGATCTTTGTATATTATCCAGTTTTAATGTGTTTATGAGGTGACAGTACTTCATTAGGCCCCTTGGTGTGGTTGTTGTGCAATGATGTCTTCCCTTCCCCTAACCCCTCCCCCTTTATCATACAGCAGCTGTGGGTGAAGCTTCAGTTCAGGTGGATCACCACCCATCACCACCCACCAGGCAAATCAGGCATAGGCTACTTAATGAACTGGTGGGCGTGTCCGAATAAAAACGACACAGCACTCCATATTTAACTAAAGCTTGCTGCTGGTCAACAACACAGCCACCTCACCCTGCACGCACGCACACACGCACGCATGCCCACGCACAGCCACGCACGCACGCACACACACACAATGTAATTTATCTGAATAACTCAGGCTATCAACACCCCTCCAAGTGCAACCCAAGGATTACCCTCTCTCATGCCCTGCATTACACACATACACACACACACTCTCACACGAACACACACATGCATAGAAACACGCGCGCACACACACACACACGCACGCTTGTGTGCACGCACACATGTTATCCGCATCAGTCGGGGTATTATAAACCGCAGCAATCGCACATCTCTGGCTCTGCTCGCACCTTTCCAATTTCCCGGTAATCTAATCCTGTGTGTTGATCAATCATTCCAAGGGGAGAGAGAGAGAGAGAGAGAGAGAGAGAGAGAGAGAGAGAGAGAGAGAGAGAGAGAGAGAGAGAGAGAGAGAGAGAGAGAGAGAGAGAGAGAGAGAGAGAGAGAGAGAGAGAGAGAGAGAGAGAGAGAGAGAGAGAGAGAGAGAGAGAGAGAGAGAGAGAGAGAGAGAGAGAGAGAGAGAGAGAGAGAGAGAGAGAGAGAGAGAGAGAGAGAGAGAGAGAGAGAGAGAGAGAGAGAGAGAGAGAGAGAGAGAGAGAGAGAGAGAGAGAGAGAAATATTTGTACCTTTTCATATCATCGGCATAGGGTGGAAAGCTCGTTTGTCCAAATCCACAACGCGTGTGAGGTTGTACTGTAAAATAGATTGCCTATTTCTGCTACTTTTGTGTGTCACGGTAGCAGCATGTTGAAGTCAGTGGCTTCTCTACTGGGGGGCATTGCTCCCCCATGCAGATTGGACTTTGTGCCACTCCAGTCCAGATTGGCCAGTACCCTACCAATATTTTAATGTTTTACAAATGTTAAATCTATAAGTTCTTCATGATTATTATAAATATATACATTTTCCAATTCATTGAATAGTTAATCGAAATACAAGGTAATGCAGAAGACATTATAATGCTCATGCTCAACATAATTGTGTTTGTTTGCTGTTGTTGTTGGTGCAGCGGCTGCTGCATACTTTTCAACGTATCACTTTGTTATTAACAGGAGAGTATCTGTTATACATATACTGTAGGGGGTTTGCAAAATATTGCCCCCGTTGGAAAACATTATGCCATTTACACAAATACTATACATAACATACATTGAAATATATATGGAGATATAAAGTTGCTGCCCGACAGCAGTGATGTGAAGTTGGATTAGGGGAACGTGGTCCGCATGTGTAGGTTTGGGAGGGGGGTCTTGAGTTTTGTCTTGGGTTATGACCTTAGAGAGTTAATGGAACTTCACAGAGAAAGAGCGAGGAGAAGTGGATATCGTCTGCCTTTTCAACTATAATCCTCACCGGATTAGTTAAACAATGTTGCCTGATGACTTGCATTTACAATTTGGAGAGGAAAGTTACAGTTTGGCAGGAAAGTTGAAAGACTCTGTCTGAAGCCTGGTGAGTTCTCACCAAAATGTATTAAGATACAAAATTACAAAAACATAATTTGGGACGCTTGTTCTGATATCAAATGGACAGATTAAGTTTGGTTGGTAGCTTTTACTGTGAAGATGACTATCTCCACAATGTCACATCAAGCATTACAACCGCAAAAGCATCCATGTGTCATTTTATTAGTAGTTTGCATTGGATATTCAAAAATAGCAGATATACAAGCTCACAGCGTGTCATTTCATGCCGCACTGCGTGCTTGTACATCTGCTACCCTTAACCTTTTAAACCCCATGGGGGTCCGGGAGGGAAAATCTAAAATATCGGAGTTGGAACCTGAGACCTTGACCAGCCCCATTTACCCGCTGAGAGCTGTTCATGAGGTGGACAGAATCTAGCCCCCGCCGCCGGGGGATTGGGGCTCAGGAGGTTTGGGTAAATAAAATGAGTGGGACACAGATTGATGGGCTGATTGAAAGCAAGCAAGCTTGATGCTGATGATAATAAAAGAAAGAGCTTGATTTATTTTGAATAATCCATTTAATACAAGTAAGACGCGCAAACGCGTGAAGCGAACGCAGCTCGTGTGTGTGTGGTTGTGTGTGTGTGTGCTACAGCTGCGCCCTGTGTGTGTGTGTGTGTGTGTGTGTGTGTGCGTGCGTGCGTGCGTGCCACAGCTGCGCCCTCTGGTGGCGGGCCGGTGGTGTAACAGCGTGACACCACACAGCGTGACACACACACACACAGACACTCAGCCCCTGCTGTCATAGTAAGTGGCTCACTGCGTTCGCAACCATTTCAAGCAACAAAACATCAGAAAGGCAGAATGGCCGAATATATTTTGTGCCTTAATATTACATCAAATGGACGATGCAAAGGAAACCAACAGATCTTTTCTGAGTCTGACCCAGAGCGCGGTGGTCATTCAAATGAATTGATTGAATTGACTATTTACTATGACTCTTAATTATTAATCATATATTAATTTAATGTACCCCAAGGGTGTGTAAACGGAACAAGTCCGTATACTTACAGTTACGTACATTTGATTCATATTACATTATATTACATTATTATTATATTATCATTCATATATATAGTCATATCAAAAGTTAAGTGTGAAAATGTGAATAATAACAAAAATTAGGAAATATTTGCTTTGCTTCTGCTGTGAAAACATATAATGTCAAGCCATCAATCAAGTTTGACACTTCAAAAGTCTCTATGAGGCCCGTCCAGATCGAAATAGAAACTCCGGGTGTGTTTTTTAATATGGTGCATATCTATTCTGGTGAACCTTTCTGGATGCTGAGCTGGCGATCCTGGTTTGCAGTTATCCATAGCTTCGCATTTTTAACAGGCCTTCTTTAAAGTATATCACTTCTTATGACGGGAAACAAGACATTTCCAGTTCAAGACCATTACACCGTCTGAAAGCATTACGGCTCCGTCTGCCAGCCGAGCCCTCAGATTCGATTACAGCTGATATTGTAAATGGGTTTTAAGGATCTGCCCCGTCTGGCCCCAGAAGAGATCCTTCAGAAAGCAGATCTGTGTCCCCCCTTCTCGCTTACGACACCGCTGAATAGCCGGCTTCAAGACGCTCGTAAAGAACTGCTTTGCACGGACGGATCTGGGCTCTATTGGAAACACATTGGCTCATAATATTTGCCCCCACCCATCCCCCCCACTCCCCGTGATGTGAAGGGTTCCCGTGGCGGTTCCAAGGTCAAACGCCTGTAAAATCAAAGACGGCAATTTGTCGTCGGGTCTGTGGCGATCCCTCCTTGAGCGGCGCACGCAGAGCCTGATGTCATCTGTACTCCATCAGGGAGAGGAGAGGAGAGGAGAGGAGACCCATTCAAGCTGCCGTTGTAATCCCCATCAGACCAGATGTAAATCAAGACATTTTCCCATTACAGAGGGACTGGGTTCTCTGATGGACCAGCTGCACCTCCTGTCGCTTCCTGCACCGTCGTCCCAGGAACGTGATCGTCTGATTAACGTGCGCCCTGGGAACGTGGCCACCACTCTGCCGGGCCGCGGGCCGGCTGATTTGTTGAGGGAGTTACAGTGTGTTATCAGGCCCTGGCAGACAGGCAGGCACGCAAATTAAGAGCACACGCCAATACGTGTTGTGTGAGAGTGCACGCGTGTGATCACGCAACGGGGGCACACAGTTGCATGCACATACACACAATCACACTAGGGATACCCTATTGTGCACACACCTCACGCGTACACCTGTAGATTTCTCATGCGTCAACAGCGTGGAATCCGTGGATAGTGTTGTTTGGCTGCAGCGTTTTGCTTAGGTGGCCAATTTCTTCCTCCTCCAGGTGGCTCTCGCCAGCTCCTCGGAACTCCTCGGGAGCTGAATTCCTCTGCCCCATGCCGGAAGCTTCCATTGGTCTCTATCTGAATTCCTTCTGCCCCATGCGTGCCGGAAGCTTCCATTGGTCTCTATCTGAATTCCTCAGCCCCATGCCGGAAGCTTCCATTAGTCTCTGTCTGAATTCCTCAGCCCCATGCCGGAAGCTTCCATTGGTCTCTGTCTGAATTCCTCTGCCCCATGCCGGAAGCTTCCATTGGTCTCTATCTGAATTCCTCTGCCCCATGCCGGAAGCTTCCATTGGTCTCTATCTGAATTCCTCAGCCCCATGCCGGAAGCTTCCATTGGTCTCTATCTGAATTCCTCGGCCCCATGCGTGCCGGAAGCTTCCATTGGTCTCTATCTGAATTCCTCAGCCCCATGCCGGAAGCTTCCATTGGTCTCTATCTGAATTCCTCGGCCCCATGCGTGCCGGAAGCTTCCATTGGTCTCTATCGGCCGCTGGATGCATGAAGCGTCTCCCGTGTTTCTGAAGAAGACCAGCCACTGTCATCTGTCAACAACATCTGCTGGAAGCAGCTTGTTTTCATCGCGGGGGGATTTTACGGCAACGTACCTGTCACTCCCACTCGTACGGATTCCTAACAGATGCCGCCTCGCTTACTTTCAAACTCATTAACAGTGCACACACACATACACACGAATGAACACACACGCATGCACGCACACATATGCACGCACACACGCACACACACGTACACATACACACACACATACGCACGCGTGCGTGCGCTTGTCTCTCACTGTGTGCGTGTTTGGGTATGCTTTGGATGTATAAACACACCTATAAGCCTTAACTTTAACCCTAGTCTCTCTATTCTGGTGCAAACATTCTGTGAAATTGCCCATTTACAAGGTCATAAATCGCTTTTTTCAGCAAATATATTTAGAGTACAGCAAATACCGGAGGCAGCCTAGCATAGAGCCCTGGGGGACTCCTGTCAACTAAGTATAGGGTTTAAGTGGTTAAGTTTGGCCACGACATGTCTGGGATTCAAGGAAGGAAGGAAAGAGAGAGAGAAAGAAAGAGAAAGAAAGAAAGAAAGAAAGAGAAATTGAAGAACTGATGGATTAAAAGAATCAGGCGCCTTCGACCTGTTTGCCAAATAAAGGACTTTTATTTCAATTATGTGACGTGAACGACAAACATTCACAATTAAAACTCTCTGCTTCAAACTAAACTAAACAAT
>NC_139707.1:15325902-15340902 GCF_964188405.1 Protomyctophum parallelum
GTGAGATCGGCGGTTCTGGACAACTGGATCTCCATGTACAGTGTATGCCTATAAATGGCCCGGCATATCTATGTGACACTGTCAATTTCCTGTCATGGTATGAATATTGAAAGAAAATGAAATGTAACATAGCCTACTGGGTTAAAATATTGTTGTATACTTAACCCCCGAAATGTAGTGTATGGGAAAATATTTAGTTTTGTGTAGATGGATAAACTGGTCATTCATTTTCTGTTGACAAGGTTTTCTAGGGGGAGCTGTGGGGGGAAAAGCGTGTTAGAAATAGTTCCAGGAAGTGAGGTAACAGGAAAAGCTATAAAAGTACAGGAAGTGAGGCGGACGGCCGGGGGTTCCATTTTAGGTATCAAAAAGACTGGTGGTGGTTTGTCAAAGAGACTCTTTAAAGGAAATTGATAGAATTGAAGTAGTGGTGCTGGAAAACTTTGAGATCTGAGGAAGAAAAGTTTGGTCAAGGAACATTTCTGAGGGTTTATCCATGCAGAGCTTTTGGACAAAGGGGAACCTGCTGTGGCCAATATATATTGTTTTCCTTTTTTGAGCAATGCATTACCTTTTTACTTGCTGACTTCATGGATTAGCCTACTTGATTTTCATAAAATAGAAGATCTGCAGTCTTGCTTTTGATTAGTTTTGGATTACTCTTTGGGAAGTTGGGAACTATAGGCTATAGAGCGTCGCAGTCCCGCCCTCTTTCATAACACACACACTTTCTCTGGCCTATAATAATCACAACTAAAGCTTGAGAAACTACTATTTTGTATGGCCTGACAGAAAGCTATAATGCAGTGTGTGTGTGTGTGTGTGTGTGTGTGTGTGTGTGTGTGTGTGTGTGTGTGTGTGTGTGTGTGTGTGTGTGTGTGTGTGTGTGTGTGTGTGTGTGTGTGTGTGTGTGTGTGTGTGTGTGTGTGTGTGTGTGCAGGCTGGGTTTAACCCAGAGGGGTTGAGGTGCAGTGGAATATTTATGCTCTCCACGGCGCTGAAGTTGTAACTTACAGTGCAGGAAAGCTAAGTCAATTCTCTCTCTCTCTCTATTTGTCTATCCCGCCTTCTCGCTCAGTCTCTCTCCATCTACACTACAGTATATTTAATGTATATACATGTCAGGTGCGTGGTGTTTTTGGAGTTGCTGTGTGTGGGAAGGCATACACTAACACGCACATACTTTAATAGCTGCGGTATCAATCCTTGTCCCCAGAGCGTGATGTAAACTAACGCTGCCCTTTCCTTGCACTTCTCTGATTGTTTCCGGGCAACTTTGTGAGCGCATGTGCAGGCGGTCATGCAAATGTATGCATGCATGTACCAAGAAAATGAAAACCCTTTTGATTACCAGGACGGTAAAAGTCCTGACACAAAGAGGAGTCGATCAGGATTGATTGATTGAATACTTTATTAACATGTTTGAAGGTAGTCAAAGGTAATGCTAATAGGATAACACAAAAATCCCAAGGTGGTATGGTATTTGGCTGTGCAGCAGTTTCATAATAAGAGTTTTCTACCCATTTAAAACTAACTTGCACCCTCATTATAAAAAACCGAGGCGATCAAAGTCAGGTAAAAATAAATAACAGAAATACAAATCCACTCACTCACTAGCGACTTGCTATCAGTTAATTATAATGTTTCAACCTTTTATAGATCTTTCATCAGAATTCCTGATGAAAGATCCCACCCCAGGTGGGTCGAAATGACAGGTGGGCCGAAATACAAACACGACGTTCGACCTAGGTTGTGACTGAATCATTTTGCGTCGCAACTATTGATTAATACGTCGCAGCTTAAATAATAATTTGCCACGACTTAATAATAATTCGTCGCAGCGTTAAGAATCCGTCGTGGCGTGAGGACTCGTCGCGGCACTCGTCGGGGCTATAGCTACCCGTTTGCGACGTAATAGGTTGCCTTTGGTATTTTGCGGTGGTATTGCCTTTCCATGGAGGGGTGCCAGCAGGCCTTTTTCCGTGTGCATCTTGCCCAGGGATCAGCCCACGCGCCCTGCACCACCGCGTGCGCCTCGCCGGTCCCGTTCCGTGGAGCCCTCCGCCGTCTCCAGGCGAGCCTGCGTTCCAGAGCTCTCACCTTCTTTGCGCACCGAAAAGAGCATCTGCATCTCCCCGTGGACCGCACGTGTGTGTGTGTGTGTGTGTGTGTGTATGTGTGTGTGAGTGTGTGTGTGCGCGTGCGTTTCTACTGTTACGCTTATAAGAGAGAGAGAGAGAGAGAGAGAGAGAGATTGGGGGGGGTGGGGGTGGAACCCCTTCATATAGCCTACTACCAGTCACTGGTAAGTAAAGTGATTCAGCGTATCTCTCTCCCCTGAGTGACCGGCTGCCGCCACCGTGCAATCAATCAATCAATCACTCCACACCGATCACTTAACCCCCTCTCTCTCTCCCTATACCCCTCCGTATCTCTCTCTCTCACTCTCTCTCTCTCTCTCTCTCTCTCTCTCTCTCTCTCTTCCGTGGAGAGAGAGAGAGACCCAGGCGACCATGCGTTCCAGAGCTGTAACCTCTTTTGCGCACGGAAAATAGCAGATCTGCCAGCTCCAAAACCACGCCCCGGGCGGCCTTCCTACATACGGGATGGCCCGACCCACGTCCCCCCCTGGGGGCGGGTCCCCATGGACCCTTGGGGATCACGGGAGTCCACGCGGTCCACGTGTGTGTGTGTGTGTGTGTGTGTGTGTGTGTGTGTGTGTGTGTGTGTGTGTGTGTGTGTGTGTGTGTCGCATGCGTGCGTGCAAACTTCGTGACAGTGGTGCATTACATTGTATTTTGATTTGAAATAAATAATGATGAATAGATGTCTATACTGTTGCTTGTGTGTGTTTTTTTAGACAATAGACCACTTGGCATTTGATTTAACTATGAAATAAATGAAGACGATGAAGGATGAAATGTATGTTTCACTATATATAAAATACCATGACTCTCCCTCTGAATGAAATTAAAAATCCGGTCCTACTAATTAACCCTAAAAATATATAGACCTACCCTATAGGGTTAGCTGGAACACACGCCATGTATGATCTGTGGTGCGCATCTACAAGCTCCAAGTGTTGCGTCCACATGCAGCGCGTTGTGAGCTTGCAGATCATCTGTCTGTCTGTCTGTCTGTCTGTCTGTCTGTCTGTGTCTCAATGACTCGCCTTAGGCGGATAATATAGGCTACAAGTACAACCTTTATTAAAGTAATCGCACTCAGTCAGAGTATAGGCCTAAAAGAGTGAGTTCTCGCATTGCGTTCTGTGCGTCGTAGCGCATGCAGATAGACAGATAGGGGGGGGGAGCAGTTTGACAACAGCGGCTGACACATGTTCATTGATGATGATTAATAGGCCTACTGTATGCTACTGTGCTGCTGGATCGTCGATAAATGGACTATAGGCAATTTACAATTTACAATTTAGGCATTTAGCAGACGCTCTTAATCCAGAGCGACTTACATTAAGCAGGAACAAAAAGCATGGGAATACATCACAAAAAAGCATTTATCATGAAGCATGCGTAAGCTAAGAAAGTAACAGTGGAATATCTATATTATGAGACTATACATATAAACTATATATCTCACCCATTCTTGAGATAAGGGACAAAACTTTTTTCAAACTAGATTTTTCTTTTTTTTTAAGATACATTCAAATCAAATAGATGTATTTGTAGACACAGGTCTCAACTACCAATCTTGAGAAGGAACAGGTTTTTCGCATAACATTTCTTTCTAAAATGGGACATTTATGCACTTATGAATTTGATCATTTCAACAATAATATAAAGTCCTCAGTTATCTTATAATGGCATTCAGTAATCAAGTTAAGTAATACAATCAAAATGGCCGCCACCTGTTGTTATTTTACAATAACTCAAGTTCTACACCACGTAGGATCTTGGTTCTGGTGACTAATCATACATTTTCAAGGAGGAGGAATACAGTTGTACTATTTAGATTTATCCTGTGACAATAGCAGCCATTTTCACAAATGGTGGACCTGCTATTATTTTACCAATTTAGTCAGGGAATATTATCAGAATAATCAAATAGTCAAATAGTCAAATCTGTGAATACATTTCTTACCAAGATTTTTTTCACCAATGTGTTTGTAAAGGTGTCTACTAACATATCCCACATTGGTTTCTATTGAACCACCCTAGGGGAATTTTTGACAGCTGCTGAAAGTTGGGTACCATACCAAGTGGCTATGGCCAAACTAGGGAGTCTATGGCCAAACTAGGGGTCAAACCCCTTGGGCTAAATTCGGCCATATATCCACTTGCCCAAATGTGCTGACCTCAGTTTGTGATGACGGCTATGGCCGTTTTCAGCCCAAGGAGTGTTCTTCGTGCATAGCTAATGCTTGGAATGCATTCAGAATCATGAAAACTCCCTAGTTTGACATGTCACATGCTACTTAAAGCATAATGAACATTTTGCCTTATATAGGTTGTTGATGGTACCCCAAATTTCAGCAGCTGTCAAAAGTTCCCCTAGGGTGGTTGAATATAAAGCAATGTGGGATATGTTAGTAGAAAACCCTTCCAAACACATTGGTGAAGAAAATTCTTGATAAGGAATTTATTACCAGATTGTATTAATATCCCCTAACTAACTCATCTTCTAGACCACCTAGACCCGACTTCACCAACAGAGAACCGACACCTAAACAAGTTTGGACAGCCCCACCAAATAGTGTTACGGAAAATAGCAAGTGTCTACCCTAGGCCCAGAGGGAGACACAGAACTTAGATGCGGCTCACATGTTGCACGACTCCTCAACAAGCTGCCACCAGAGATGAGAGCTGAATTCTGCCGCACAATGCTCTGCGGCCCAGGAGCAATCAACACCATGTTGGAGTTCTCTGAGTGGTTGAAGCACAAGTCCTAGCCATATAGCCTGTGCAAAGGCAAACACCTTGAAGACCTATTTGAGGTGAACAGTGAGCAGTGAACAGTGAGCAAAAGACTGAAGACAGAAGATCTGCCTTCAGGACTATCAGGCAGGATGTGCAGACACTGAAGGCATCAGTGTCGTTCTGTGTCCCCAGCATGTCAACCAAAGCAATGTTACCAAATCAAAGGAGCCTTCACCTCAAGTCACCTGGGGCTGGGTGAGCAATCGTATCCTGCCTCACAACTAAATACAGACACTTGGCCAGACTGCCGTTTGAAAGGGTCAAACCCTTCATCCTGATTGGGGAAGACCACCCCACCTAATCACACCAACCGAACAAGTGAGGTTGGGGCCTCCAGGTGGGCCAGCAGCCATCTGCACAAGACTGGGCTGGACCCTGCAGGAAAGCAATCTCCAGCCAAGACAATGTAAGTTGACTATAACAGAGCCCCAGAACACAGAGCTCATGAGAAGGATGGAGAAACACTGGCAGGAGGCCACCAAGATACAACGCCACACTGCAGTGGCCAGTGAAGTCAAACTGTGCGCCTGTACCTGAAAGGGACAAGTCAAAGGCCAGAAAGCCCACCTCCTTTTAATGTCCTGTCAGTAGCAACTCAACCTGCACCTGAAATAAGCCCTGACCCCTCCCAGAGAAAGTTCATCCTTGAAAATGTAATGATTAGTCACCAGAATCAAGATCCTTGGTGGTCTAAAACTTGAGTTATTGGTAAAATAACAGCAGGTTGGTGGTCATTTTGAAAAACAATGGCTGCCATGGTCACAGGACAAATCTAAATAGTACCACTGTATTCCTCATCTTTTAAAATGTATTATTAGTCGCCAGAATCAAGATCCTAGGTGGTCTAAAACTTGAGTTATTGTAAAATAACAGCAGGTGGTGGCCATTTTGAAAAACAATGGCTGCCATGGTCACAGGACAAATCTAAATAGTACCAATGTATCCCACATCCTTGAAAATGTATGATTAGTCACCAGAATCAAGATCCTAGATGGTGTAGAACTTGAGTTATTGTAAAATAACAGCAGGTGGCGGCCATTTTGAAAAATGGCTGCCATGGTCAAAGGGAAAATCTAAATTGTACCACTGTATCCCTCATCCTTGAAAATGTAGTCTTAGTCACCAGAATCAAGATCCTAGGTGGTGTAGAACTTGAGTTATTGTAAAATAACATCAGATTTTTGGAAAATGGCTGCCATGGTCACCACGAGACAAATCTGTGATGGCCCTATAGCCAGAAATGTTCCTTAAGGCTTGCTCTAACTGTGTGCCAAATTAGAATACGTCCCATTATTCAAAAACTATCATTTTATTGTTTTAGGAACACTTTTGTCAACTCCGTCAGATACATGTCAACTCCGTCAGACACAAAAACCTGACGGAGTTGACGTCTGACGGAGTTGACAAAATGTCATTTGTTTTCATCTTAACCCTCTGTAGTACAATGTAGCCATTTTGTTTTTGCTTCATTTGTTAGCTAAACATACCCCTAAACTAAAATAATAAACATTATTTTGGAATTCTTAACAAAGATCACAATAATGTCCTGACGGAGTTGACATGTAAAAGCTGTGACCTCATTGATATCAACATTGTTTGTTTAAAATATCAAACAATTGAATGCTTGTCAGACCAGGTGCTCCACTGTTGCAACAAATATAAACGGGACTTGGAAAAGGAGTCTTCAGGCTAAATCTGTCGACAATATTTTCGGATTAATTTAAGACTTTTTAAAAACCTGACGGAGTTGACGGGAGACGTGGGACACACATTTGATATGAGATATCTAATGGAAAATAAAATTAACTGTGTATATTGTTTGCTATGTTGTTGACAATCTACTTTAATTTAGTATGTATATTTATGTGATTGTGACAGTATTAGACACTTTTTTAGCAGTTTGAAATTGTGACCACTTGCTGGGGACAGGCTAAAAACAGGCGTTTTTGGGTACAGTGCCTGCTTTTAACTAATTCAGATGGCATATGAAAACAATTATAATGAAATTAATGGCATAATAATGCACAACTGTATTACATTTAACTTTGCATGTGCTTTTATTTTTATGAATTAATTTATTTTTAACAAATAATGTGTGGGACATGTTTTTTCCACTTTTGTCCCTCATCTCAAGAATGAGTGATCTATACTACTATGCTATACATATGTACTATGGCGTGCTATGACTATATACAATGCAATTATAGTGCTGTCTACATAACATGCTATAAGTCTATTAAATGCTATCTAAGTCTACCGAAATGCTATCTAAGGGGGTAGGGTAAGTGCTATGGGCCATGATGGAGTCTGAAAAGGTGGATTTTCAGACTACGGCAGAAGATTGGGAGTGATGCTGCAGTTCTGACTGCAATGGGAAGTGCATTCCACAGCTGCGACAAATTATTATTAAGTTGTGGCGAATTATTATTTAAGCTGCGACGTATTGAAGAATAAGTCACGGCTTAAAATAATACGTCACAACTTACGCCATACGTCGTTCTGAGATTTCGCCGTCTCTCCGAAATGGTAATAAACTGACTGGGAGCAAGTAATTGTCCACTGTGCAGACTTTCTTTCAATGATTATTTAACTATAAATATTTAACCAATGAAAAGATCTTGTAACCAAAGGTTTCTGCCTGACACCGACGACATAATATATAACAGAAGTATACACTTCCAATTAGTACTATACCAAGATAAATTCAACGTTTAAAGTACTTGTGGTCAGTGCATGCAGTTAGAAAATAATCTGACATAATTCCCTGTGACTTTATAAAGCTCATGATGTTCAGTGCATCCTATCGCATGGCGCTAACCCCGCCCTCACCTCCTCGCCGCGCGCTAAAACAAACGCGCAGCGTTATTTGCCCACGCTGTTTGACTGCGGGCCTGCATGGGGGCTCGACAACGATGAATGCTGTTGAATTGTGTCGAGCAGGACAGCAGTATAGCTCTGGGACTTTGTTGTTCTCTGACTGGTGGATGTGAGCTGGATTTGTTCTGCAATGACTGACTGATAATACTTTATACAGGTGAAAAGTTATTGTCTGTGTCGACAATAAGAAGAAAATAATAAGCTTAAGTTACTGTGTGTGCGTGTGCATGCATTTTATTTTCATTACATTTGGACTGTCATGTGTTCATTTCTTTAAATTAAGACTCTTAATTTAAAGCCCTCTCTCTCTCTCTCTCTCTCTCTCTCTCTCTCTCTCTCTCTCTCGCTCTCTCTCTCTCTCTCTCTGTGCATACTTCACATATGACTCACCCGGGAGGTTGTCATCTGCAGAATCTGAATGCTAATAATTATTGTGAATGAATCTCATGAGTCGCTGTCTGTCTGTCCGTCCTGACATGCTTTTATTGATAGAATGGGACTTGATTGTTGGAACAGTGCGACTCTGATTGCAGAAGGAAATACTTTCCAAATCTCCCCTGTGATGCGCTGATTTCAGGGCAGCACTGTCACCAATTTTTCACTTCATCGTCCTGACAATTTCCATGTGAATAGACCGTAATGGAGAACTGTTGCTGTGGAGCACAAAAACTCAATAGCTCTTGATTTACCCAGGTCTCCGGTGATGATCAGAAAACTATTGACAATTTTTATTTTCTAACATACTGTGCCCGCGGTTAAATGAAACATTATAAAAGGTGGGCCTGTCACAGACCTGTCACATATCAAGGTCCAATGTAATTTTATTTCTTGTTACGTCTTGTGTGCGGATACAGTACGAGTTAAATACGTTCTCATGGTTCCTCAGACATACTGTACGTACATGCAGCAATACTAATGATAAGTTTGATAACCACATTTGAGGATTCCTGCAGCTCCTTAAATAGGTCAAACTAGAAAAATGTGCTTCGGCCTGGCGGAGACAATAAAATTTGCAGTAGATGTTTTACATTCGATGCTACATTTAAGGCTCATGGTCAAGTTGTTACACACAGTAACGCCGTAAAATGTCTAATACTGTGTATTTCTATGTTCTCCTCTCCTCCAGTATAATCCCAGACAGTATGTGCTTTGCTTAGCCAGGCGTCCATAAATCGCCACACCTGTAATAAACTTCTTTACCTGTCTGCCCTGCCTGACAACAACCATGTTACACTGCGACAAGAATGACATGATGTGTCTGACAAAGACAGGCAGACAGATGTCTGCCTGTGTGTGTGTGTGTGTGTGTGTGTGTGTGTGTGTGTGTGTGTGTGTGTGTGTGTGTGTGTGTGTGTGTGTGTGTGTGTGTGTGTGTGTGTGCGTGTGCGTGTGCGCGTGCGTGCGTGCGTGCACACGCACACTGCGCAGACATCAAACTGCTCACCTGAGGCCAGGTTGACAGACTACTACTACTAATCACGCACGCGTCGCACGCACAGGCCAGGTTCATCGAGTGAAGAGTTCAACAGGTCAGCACCGTGCAGCACATATTGTCTCTCCATGTGGTCGATTATGGTCTGGATGACATGTCTATACTGACACTGGAAGCATTGTCCCCTCTCTCTCTCTCTCTCTCTCTCTCTCTCTCTCTCTCTAGAGAGCGTACGCCTATTGAAAATGGGAAATACCACTTCATTGTACTTAAGTACACTTGAGTATATGTACTTTTTTCTGCCACCACCTGCACAGCTATACATCAGATTGTTTATTTATGAAAATTGATAGCATTTTTTGGTGTTATTTCAAATCTACCACACACACTGTAATACACTTTGCTTAACACTTTTCACCTGCACGACTGTAAACCTAGAAAGTATTTATTGAAAAGAGTGAGAAACGTCCTTTTGACAAACTGTTATTTCAACACTA
Source organism: Protomyctophum parallelum (assembly GCF_964188405.1). Taxonomy (NCBI): domain Eukaryota; kingdom Metazoa; phylum Chordata; class Actinopteri; order Myctophiformes; family Myctophidae; genus Protomyctophum; species Protomyctophum parallelum. The sequence continues at coordinate 15,335,643 of NC_139707.1, forward strand.
GAGATCAATACTCCCTCAGAAATAAATACCATTGTTTATTTGAACTCATTTTCACAGCGTCTGCCCGGCCTGTGGTGTTATTTCAGCGGTACTGTTACGGTGAGATTTTCAAGGTGCAATCCATAAGTTTTATATCCTTCCACCCGAGATTCAAACCTGCTTCTCCAACATGGTGGTGGGAGACCAAACATCGATCGCTCTTCCAAGAGGGAGTCCCCCACATGGGGGCTCATGCACTTCTACTCGTCAAAGTTGGGATGGGGTGTATGAAAATACTCATACACATTGATTTAAATAAACTTTAATAAAATAAGTTCTGGACGGCAGCTTTTTAAGGTGTTGCTAATGCTGTTCTGAGCTCCAGTGGTGGGCGTCTGTGAGATATGGTTCTAATGACACTGCGTCTGGATGTGGTACTGAAATAACTTAATACCATACAGTATGGCACTTAAATAGAACTGTGCACGGCAACCTGAAAACGAGTCAACTTTGGCTGGAATTAGAACGTAAATGAATACCTATATCCTCATACAAAAGTGTCGTACAAATATAGTGATTATTTTTTTGAGAATTACTGATCCAACCAAATTCCCACTAGACACGGCAACCCCTTGGTTCCTCGGCAACTGAAGTCCATCGGTTGAACGGTTCTTGAGATACGAGATGGAAACTCCTTCACTGCCCCTCTCTCTCTCTCTCTCTCTCTCTCTCTCTCTCTCTCTCTCTCTCTCTCTCTCTCTCTCTCTCTCTCTCTCTCTCTCTCTCTCTCACGCGCGGACGCACGCGCGCATATAGAGAGAATCGTAGAGTAACCGTGTGCACTTGGATATTTTGCGTTTGCCAATTATGGAGTTTAGGTACTGGACGGACAGACAGACAGACAGACAGACAGGCTACCTCTTTCAGTAACACACCATAGCAATGTGAAAATGCATACAAAGCCAACAACAGCCTAAAGTATTGTTTCTTTGGTTGTGTGACTACTTTCTTTCACATGCCGGCTGTCACTAATATTACATTCTGTGATTCGATAAACATTATGTTCTTTGTTAGTGAACACAGACACAGTTGTTATTCCTACACAAGGAAGGATACAGTTCCCTGTTCCTAGCAGCCCATACAGGACCTGTTCTGTGCTTGTGCTGCATGCTTTGTTATTACTGCCATTGTATTAACATACAATTACAGATCCCTCCTTAACTCTTTAATACCTGAGACCGATTCTACAAATGATTCTACAAATGTCTTTTTCACGTCAAGGACCGCCACAAGTATGCACATGGCTGTCGACCCCCATACAAATAGGACATGTTCCAGGGACCCCTAGAAGCAAAGGTTTTAGTTCAAAAATCGTAGCTTTAAAATAATACATTCGAATATTTGCACAAATTGTCACAATTTAAAAAAATTAGCAGATCTAAGTTCTATGAGCTTGTATACAGTATCTGCTATTTTTTAATAGCCAAAAGTATAAAATAATGCTTTCATAGCTCAAATCTAAAATGACACAGATGATTTCCCCGGGCTTGATGAGTTAAACGCAGCCACCCGAGTTGGTCTTGTTTCTCAGGGAGGCCGGGCGGTGGCAGGGGGCCCAACAATGCAGCCATGCCAGGACAGAGCGCTAGAGGAAATCCCTGCCGCTGTTTACCTTCACTGGGTCTGCCCACTTCCTGCCGTTGTGGCATTAGTGGTGTTTGTCAGGTATTGTTTCAGACGCACAATGTCAGCATTCATTTCTGCACTTCAACAAGGCTCTGTCTCTCTCCGGCTCTTTACGCGTCCCAGAGCCACACTGGAGATGAAAATATAGTACTCTCTCCAGTAAAGAAATACCATAGATGCTATGCATGTGTAGTGTGTGTATTAGTACAGCCATATTGTGAGAGAACCTTTCACAACCTTTCACGCGTGAAATTTGGCATGAACATGCCTCTGGGTCACCTCTTTAACTTTTTTAACCGAGCCAGCGAAAAATCCAATATCCATCCATTTTCAAGATGGCCGCCAAATAAAAAAGGCCTTTTGTGGCGGTTCTGGACAACCATGGGTGCGGCCGACTCGAGACTGGGCACTGCACTCCCTGTGGGTGTGTGGAACGTGTGTGTCGAATTTGAAGTCGGTGGGGCGAATGGTTCTCGGGTTACGTGGATTACAGATGTACACACGCACACAAAATTCGTGCAATATAGCAGATCATTGGAACGGTTGTTCGCTTGGTGATACAAGCGTGAAATTTGGCATGAACATGCCTCTGGGTCACCTCTTTAACTTTTTTAACCGAGCCATCCAACAATCCAATATGGCGGTGCTATTTCAAGATGGCCGCCACATCTAAATGTTAGCCTATGTCTACATTTCTTACAAATTTTAGGAAAAAACCATTATACCATTATAGATAGATAGATAGATAGATTTTTTTATATTTTTTATATTTTTTTTATATATTTTTTATTCTTTATATTTATTTTTAATTTTTTTGTCATTATTTTTAGTTTTCATACTGAAAATGGTAGCATGCTAATGCTACCATTTTCTAATGCTAATTAGCATGTTATCATTATCATGTTAGCATGCTATGTTAGCTACCATGTTAGCATTAAGTTAGCATTAGCATGCTACCATTTTCAGTATGAAAACTAAAAATAATAACAAAATATATATATATATATATATATATAAAGAATATAAAAAAATATAAAAAACAAAGAAAATAAAAAAACTATCTATCTATCTATAATGGTGAATTTTTTCCAAAAAAATGTAAGAAATGTAGACATAGGCTAACAATTAGATGTGGCGGCCATCTTGAAATAGCACCGCCATATTGGATTCTTGGATGGCTCGGTTAAAAAAGTTAAAGAGTTGACCCAAAGGAAGGTTCATGACAAATGTCACGCTTGTATGACCAAGCGAACAACCGTTCCAATGATCTGCTATATTGCACGAATTTTGTGTGCGTGTGTACATCTGTAATCCACGTAACCCGAGAACCGTTCGCCCCACCGACTTCAAATTCGACACACACGTTCCACACACCCACAGGGAGTGCAGTGCCCGGTCTCGAGTCGGCCGCACCCATGGTTGTCCAGAACCGCCACAAAAGGCATTTTTTATTTGGCGGCCATCTTGAAAAATGACCGCCATATTGGTTTTTTCGTTGGCTCGGTTAAAAAAGTTAAAGAGGTGACCCAGAGGCATGTTCATGCCAAATTTCACGCTTGTATCACCAAGTGAAAGATCGTTCCTATTATCTGCTGTACTATATAGTATTTAACAGATAACAATAGAAGCAGCGTACCGTATCCAATCTCAGGTGTGCTGACCAACATTGCTCTCAGACTCCCATTACTAAATCCAGTGGGGGAAAGTAACACAGTATTTATACTTGAGTACATGGACACTTTTTGTGTACTGATTTTGGTAATTTATAGGCCTGCATCTGTCAATTAATTGCTATTGACATCAATAACTTTTTTTGATTAATCGAATAATTGTGTTGAATAATAAGTTCAGCATCCATCTTCAACCGTTTATCCGTAGTCGGGTCGTGGAGGCAACAGCTCCACCAGAGTGTTCCAGACGTCCCTCTCCAGAGCAACATTAGTGACTTCCTCCTGGGGGATCCCGAGACGTTCCAAGGCCAGTGAGTCGATGTGTCTCCTCCAACTGCGCCTTGGTCTGCCCCGAGGTCACCTCCCAGTGGGCCGTGCCTTGAGGACCTCCGTAGGGAGACGCCCGAGAAGCATCCTAACCAGATGCATGAACCACCTAAGCTGGCTCCTTTCCAGGCGAAGAAGCAGCAACTCTACTCCGAGTCTCTCTCGTGTGACTGAACTTCTCACCCTATCTCTAAGGGAGATGCCAGCCACCGGTCGAAGCAAACTCATTTTGGCCGCTTGTATTCACAACATTATTCTTTCGGTCATGACCCACACTTCATGACCATAGTTGAGAGTAGGAACGAAGATTGCTCGGTAGACGACTTTGAGAGCCAGAGAGCTTTGCCTTCTGGCTCAACTCTCTTTTCATCACAACAGTGCGGTACAGCAACTGCAATACGGCCCCTGCCACTCCGATTCTCCGGCTGATCTCTTTTTCAATCCTCCCCTCACTCGTGACCCTGAGATACTTAAACTCCTTCACCTGGGGTAATGCCTCATTCCCTACCCGGACTGCACAATAATAAGTGCTTTTTAACATCAACAAATCATTGTGAAAAAAATTGTAATACCCTACTAAAACATAACTCATCAAATGCAGAACGTCAAGAGCTTGAACATGAAGTGTGACTCATTCACTCACCTCGCCATGTCGCCTTCTCTGAAACCACAGGCAGATTGCTGCAAGACAAATTGCTCTATAGGTCACTAGGAACAAGTGCCACTCTCTCCGGAGGATATTAAGGAATGGATTTTTCACAGAAATGTTGTTTGAAAGTCAAGGATGTAACATCCCAACACAAAGCTGGTGTGTGGTGGTGACTCTGATATGATTATGACTTCCTGGAGGTTAAAACATCTGTTGAGAAGAATGGTGGTTATTTTATGACTCAAAAGATACACATTATGGCACCTTAAAGACCCACTTCATGTTTTTTACTTGGTTGAATGTCCTTTTGATGAAAATCCAAGGTGGCAGTTTCTTGCACTCTCAAAAGCACACTACATATTGTATAAAATTGTGTTGCAGCTTAAAAAATGTTTTGTACTAATATTTATTTTAATTCGTTTACACATTTCTTCTCTATTAATACCTTGGGCGCATGTTAATGTGCATTGTTTGCACATTAACCACGTAAACCCTAAATACTTGGCTCTGTACATGGTCTGCTGTTTTTTCCCTCCACACCAATTGAACCTCTTCGCCGAAAATAGCCGATATACAAGCTCACAACTTTTACACTATTTGTGGCAAATGTTCCCCCAGGACAGCGGGAGGGTGAATGAATATCAACATCTTAATACTGGGGGGTAAAATTATGACAGGCAATTCCTGCTGTCAAAAAACACTTAAAAAAAAATAGACACTCATGCTTTCCAAGGTGTGATTTGGGGTCCTAAGGGTGAATACAAAATTAATATCAACATCTTAAAACCAAAATGTTGAATTGTGGGTTTGAGCTCACATGCCCCTTTGATGTAAATCAAAAGGGGGGGTAACTACCTGTCTGTGGGGAGTGTTGGCTGGGAGGAGGAGTAGGACTAAGGCCCTATACGTCCTCTCTGGCTGGTGAATGAATATCAATATCCTAATACAT